>NC_079206.1:12246778-12501778 GCF_026745355.1 Beta vulgaris subsp. vulgaris
GAATGACGCTCTCGTACTTGATGACCTGCAAACACAAAATCCAGACCAGAATCACAATGCATTTGAAATTAGTATCTCAAAAATTGAAAATCAAACAGAATTCAACAAATCATAGCTTCAAATCGTCGAATTTGTATAACCTAATTACGATTAGATCTACAAATAGAAGAATGAATAAGGAAATATAAGAAGTTACAGAGAAGAGACGGATCGAGAAAGCGAGAACTCCGATCAATATGAGGATGAAAACAGCAAGTACATTTCCGCAAGCTTGTCTAGAAGATGATACATTGACGGTCTCAGAGGCCGTCATTGACGAGATAATTGAAGCTCCATAAGATGAGAGAGAGAGAGTTTTGACTGATTGCTAATTTTTCAGGTTCCTCCCTTCCTCTGTTACTTGCTGATGCTTTCAGAGAGAGATTATGAATACAGTATTTTGATTGCTACAGTAAATATTTTGCCACTTTTAAAAAGTTATGGAGGACAAATACTTTATTTTTTTTTAATGAAGACAAATACTTTACATTATTTTGCCCTCTTAGTTAATTTCAAATAGGGCAAAATTAGATAAATTGCCTTTTTAAATATATTTTAAAGAGGGCAAAATGTTTCAATTGTCCTTTAAATTTTTCAAAGATATCAAACAAATAAATTGCCTTAGTAGGTGTCTTTTAAAAGGGCGAATTTATGAAGTTGTTTTATTAGGTAATATTAGAGAGGGCGAATATAATATTGCCCTTTTAGGTGATATCAAATAGGGCAAAATGATAAAATTGTCTTCTTATTTATTATCAAAAAGGGGGAATTTTATTTGTCTTTTTTGATACTATTAGACAAGGCAAATAGCTAATTGCCCTCCTTGATTGATAAATATTGCCCTCTTTGAAATAATTTCTTGTAGTGAGAATATAAGAGGTATAGTAAAGATTTTTTGTTTATTTAAATAAATATTGTATGGAAAAAGATGATTTTAGGAGAGAGAGTGGAGAATAATGGGTGAAAGACCATTAATCGTAACATTTTGGTTGAATAAACAAAGGAAAAAACAAAATTCAAGAAGCAAATAAATGATGGGACACGGTTTTTCTAAACAAATTACGAAAAAATGTGGAACTAAATATGGAAATGAGAACTATATTTTGGGACGGAAGGAGTATCTACTAATGCAAACTGCTTCCCCTTTCCCTTTGAATAGGTTAGGTGCAAAGAGGCAGAATGCGCTGCGGAGGGAGTTGTGGTGGTGGTTACGGACTATGGTGTGTCCGACGGCGACACAGATTTGATCTTAAGTACACATGCATTCAACAAAATGGCAATGCCTAAATATGAGAAAGAATTGAGGGATTATGGTAAAGTTAACATCGAATACCAAAGAGTTGCTTGTCAATATCCTGGTAAAACCCTCACAATTAAGGTGCTGGACCATAGTCATTTTCATTCTTACTTGGCATTACAATTCTTGTACCTAGCAGGGAATGCTGATATTACTGCTGTTGAATTGTTTGAGGTAAAATTTCAACCTCTCTTTTCTATAATTTTTTCGCCTTCTCTTCTGTTGTAAACTTGTAATTTACTTCCTCCGTTTCTTTTTACTTGCAACGGTTTGACTTTTACACTATTCACCAACTCTACTTAGTTTGTGTTTGGTGATTTATAGTTAAGGTAAAACATATTCATGTGGGATCTTGTTAGATGCGTCTAAATGTATATTTTTTAAATATATACTTTTTGTAATTTTTATTTATCAGTAATTAAACTTATTGATGGTTGAAAATATGCATTGGCAAGCGTGAATGTCAAACTGTTGCAAGTAAAAAGAAACAGAGGAAGTATGTCCTTAGGGCTTAGGGTGCATGCATGATGTGCGTTCATCGGTTCATGTATGCGTAGGACGGTAGGAGTGGCAATTGCATTGTTTAAATCAGGTTTAGGTGTTGGTTTTGTCCGGTTTGGGTGCCTCCTGATTCGGGCCCGATAGGAAAAAAAAAAGGTTGATACCATTTAATAAGAAAGGGAGGGGAAGAAAAGTCAATGTCAAAAAATTGACTTTTTGGCCAGAAAATGTTAAGGTGTCGTAAGTAACCAAGGGAAGTATTATATTAGGTCTTTTTCAACAAAAAAAAGTTTTTATTAGGTTTTTTCCAACAAAATAACTATTTTAATAAATAATTTCCAATTAACAAAAAGTTCTAATTTGTAAAGGATTTTTTACGAAGTTATAAATGATCTTACTGCATGCATGTATGAATAATAAGACAAAAGTTAAAACGATAATTATTATTCTATGGAGTAAAAGTGAGGTGCGTGGGTGGTGGTGGCAGGCAGGAGGTGAGGGGGATGGTGGTGGTAGTGGTGGCAGCCAGGCAGGCAGGAGGTGAGGGGACGATGGTGGTGATTTAAGGAAAAAAAAAAGGTTATAAATGTAATTTCAATGTTTTTTGGGATAATTTTAAGTAATTGTAGGACGATGTATAGAAATTCAAATTTTATAGTGGCTATATAATATAATTGAAGTAACGTGATATTTTTACAGGAAGATACCCTAGAATGGAAGAGATGCCGGAGAGCCTATGGAACAGTTTGGGACATAGCTAATCCACCAAAGGGTCCCTTAACAGTACGGTTCTTTTTGGATGGAAGTGTTAATGTCAGAGCAAGATGGGTGTTGGTTCCAAAAGTGATCCCTACTTTCTGGCAGGCTGGTGTTACTTATGATACTTCCATTCAATTTCACTAAAAGAGTATTATTAATTGGTTGGGTTTTCCAGTTAAGATCTAGCATGATTTCTATGGAGCAACCCTATTAAATTAATTATTTAAATGGTACACATATATAGTTTCTCTGATGTTCATTATTGTGTAGGAAACTTGGAGACAATGTCATAGTTTTTAAAGTATTTATATTTCGGCTTAAATATTATTCTTCTTGGGGGATGCGGAGTGATTCTAGTTGTTCTGCTAGAAGGTGTTTTTTTTTTCATTTTTTGAAGTTAATTATAAGAAACTTTTGATTTTTGTTTAATTTGTTGGAAAATTCGGAAGGAATAACAAAACTCTTCCCTTTTATATAATCTATACTAATATATTAAAAGGCGTGCCTAAGAATGTATATGTGCCACGTGTTATCCTTCCTCATCCAATAACATTATATCCACGTCTTTCTCATATAGTAAAAAAAAAAAAAAGAATTGTTTACGTAAAGATTCGAACCCATGACCTCAAGTATGAAAGTAAGAAATCCAACTATTACTCCACCGTACTATTATTGATTTTGTAATCAAAATTAATGATGACATATGAATGGAAAACGTTTGAAATACATATAATGAATAAGATGACTTTTTTAAATGAGTATGAGAATACTTATTTAACTACTAATAAATTGTAGCAAAGAGAAAATCTGGGGCATCGCCCGGGCCTAAATACTAGTTATATGATTAAAATGGAGGAGAATAACATCGTAGATTTATTGTGCAGGTTGTCATACTGTTTATGAGTATTTAATTTCCCATAGTACGCAGAAACAAACACGGATTTAGTTTGTTCAGAACGAGTAATAGCAGAACGTAATTGCTGAATTCTAGGGCCAATAACAGTAGCAAAAACGAGTTTTTAAATGATCCTATAAACGTTTTGTTTCACGAAATTTTGTTAACGTACCTCTGACATCAGGAGAAATTGTATTTAAAATCCACGAAACCAATATCGTGTTGACCATAGCCCAATTCATCGATGTGTATATGGTGGTTCGGCGTCTTGTATTGTAACACCCCGACAATTCTCTATTTTTCAAAATACATTTTTCAATATAAAACTTAGAGAATTATTAAAGCATTATCGCCCGTGTGACAACGTATTGGCTTATTCAAAATTTTGCAACGTAAAACATAATAGATAAACTTTATAAATAAAACTTAGTCAACCTAAAAGTCAACTAAAAAGTCAACCAAAAAGTCAAACCTAAAAAGTCAAATCAACAAAGTCAAACTCAAAAGTCAAAGTCAATGAAAATAGTCAATTACAAAAAGTAAAAGTCAAAGTATGATATAACAATCTACATAAGCTCTCTAATCTCGAACCCATGATGCATCGTCTTCAAACCTGTAGATGGACGATGCACTATTGATCCTTAGATAATGTTCACCAAAATGAGTCATCACGGGATCAATAAAGCGTAGCCATGATCAACACATACACAAAGCATGTAATCAGCAAAGCTGAGTACTACATAGAAAATAAATAAACAATGCTATAACATGATACTAATAAATTAAATAATAAATAGGAATAATAAGAACATATATATATAATAACCTTGCAGACAACTTTTACTGAACTAATCTTCACAACAAATAATTTACCTAATTTAGATGGAATAGTCAATGGAACAAGTTGTCTAAACCAAAACCAGTCTTCCCTTTAGAAGACGAAATACGGACGCAACTCCGTATTCCTATGACCTATGATATCCACGAACTTTTAAAAATAAAAATAGGACACAGTGATCAATCTGGTCCCTAGAAAAGCCATGGGCTACCACTATGTACTCCAACTCATACTTGTTCAATACTTCAGACGTGCACAAGTCTAAAGCTATTGTTATTCACGTTTCACTCTACATGATTAATAATTTATTCACTTGTTAAGACTCACAAGTAGCACAAACAATACAATTCACTAGTGGAAAAATAAAGAAGGGCTGCGCTTTTGGCAGCAGCCCTTTCAATAGCAGCCCTTCACTTTTTAAGTAGAGCTGCACTTTTCAAGCGCAGCCCTTCTAAGCATGAAGGGCTGCGCTTTTTAACTAAAAACACAACCCTTCTGACCCAAAAAAAAAAAATTTTTTTTTTTTTGCATTTTTTTACTCCTAAATATATCTACTCATATTATTTAAATAATCCAAAACAAAAATATATCTTACAGCAAAGCAAAAAGCGCAATTAACTCGTTTGAAGCTACAATTGAATTAACCAAGTTTTTCTGTAAGAATCGCACATTTCAATGAACTATTATACAATCAAACAAACTACAAACCTAAGAAAGATAATAAATAGCAACTAAACAAAGGCAAAAGATTGCAACTACTAACAGACAGACAAAGTTTATAGTATGCAACAAAAATTGTTCAGAATAAACCGCAATTAACTCGTTTTTGAAGCTACAACTAACCAAGTTTCTGTAAGAATTGCACATTTCAACGGAACTATTATACAAATAAACAAACCTAACAGAGATAATAAAACAACAACTAAACAAAGGCAAAAGACTGCAACTAACGAGTTAAAAAATGAAAAAAAACGGTAATTAGTAAGAAAAAAAAAACTCAATTAAATCGAGATCTTGAATTATCATAGTTTCCTTCTTCGTATCTTCATCTTCGTTGCTTCACCTTCTTCGTCTCCTCCTATTCATAGTCCCTAAGTTTCTTCCTTCTTTGTTTCGATTTTCAGTAGATCTCGAAATTTCAGCAATGGTGCACCTTCTTTTTCGAACGAACGAGCGAGTGTAATTGATGACTCAAAGACGAATGAAGCGACTGGGAACTGAAGTTCGAGAGAGAGAAAATGAGTGAAATCGACTGTAACATTTTGTGAGAGAGAGAAAATGAGTCAAAGACGAAGGCAGCGTTTGTGAGAGAGAGAAAATGAGTGAAGGGAGAGAGAGGCAAGGCAGCGTTTGTGAGAGAGGAGAGAGAGAATGAGGGAGGCAGCGTTCGTTTGTGAGAGAGGCAACGTGAGAATGAAAACCCTAGCCCGCTTATTAACATTTTACAAGCCCATAAAATAATAATAAAAAAGCCCATAAAGGGCTGCGCTTGTCTAAAAAACGCAGCCCTTCTAAGAAGGGCTGCGTTTTTTAGACAAATAGAAGGGCTGCGTTTTTTAGACAAGCGCAGCCCCACTAAGTGAAGGGCTGCGCTTTTGAAAGCGCAGCTCTTCACTAGTAGGGTTGCACTTATAGAAAAAGCGCAACCCTTCCTTTTTTCCCCCTAGTGGCAATCATCAAACAATCATACACTTCCATTTTTATCTTAGGATTAGATAAGGTGATCAACAACAACTTGACAACCCAGATTAATTATTCCATCTTTAATTCGTAACCTTCCTTTGTTTGTTGAACCTAGTAAACAACTAACCCACCTTTCATAGGTGTAATAATCAACTTACCAAATAAGACCCTCGATCCTCATAAAGTAATTAAATGATCAAAAGGGAACAACATGATTCAATTATGAAGATCCAACCAATATATATATTAATCCCTCATATAAATTAATAAAAATAAAATTCTCGAATCCCATATGTTTGCATTAATATCCCATATAAACATAATATAGATATCATAACCAACATGTTTCACACAACGACATAAAACATGCAAATCCAACTTTAATAGAAATCACATATGAACTAACAATAGTTTCCTATACATGATACTACATAATGCTCATCCTTAGAACCATGATACTAATCCAATCAACACACATAGGTATGTACGTACCTTATGTAGACAAATCGAGAGACCACTTTCACAACTTCAAAAGTCGCCTAAAGAGAATTCTCCGCCTAAAACAACTAATATAAATCCACAATTAATCCCTTATAAATTTACAGCAATAATAAAATACTTTAAACCCTTCCTAAAAGTGTTTAAAATCATTTCCCATCATTAATATGTAAGTATTAAACCCTCCAAGTATAGTACCACTATACTAGTTGTCAAAAACTCTCAAAACTCATGTTTTAAAATCATAAAACTCCATCATCAACACTCTCTTTAAATTTCCAGCAACATATAACATATTAAAACTCTTTTAAACATACTTAAATATATTTAAATTCATAAGAATAATTACTTTCATAAACTATAATATACTACTATGATTTCCATCCTTTAAAACCCTAAAAATCCATGCTTTGATAATTAAAAATCCAATTCAAACATAATAAGTAAATCTGAATTTTTATTTCTTTAATACACAAAGTATATTGTCTTAGATTCACATTTAACTCATCAAACTATAACTTTTAAACATAAATATATCAAAACAAACCGTAAAAATATAAACTTTACATTAAAATAAAACTTGTAGAGGAAGAAATTAACCAGAGCAAAGGAAGAGGAGGAGAGGCGCGCAATTTCATATATTTTTTTTCCTTTTTTCTTTAAAAAAATTAACTTAATTATTTGGAAGCACTAAAGTAGAAGTCTTACTTAGCCCTAGCTGGCTTGCAAACTATTCGAGTTTGGCTTGAAATTATCTATAACCAAGCATAATAAAGTTTGATTCGAGAAGTTCGTGAGTAGGCTCAAAATATGTTTTAGCTATATAATTGTTCATATTATATAAATTAGATGAAAACTTATACTTAAAATGTGCACAATACTTGTGAAAAACTCAAAATAAGTAGTTTAAACCTACTTATATATAGTGACTTTTTATCATACACCCGTATATACAATGAGCATGGTACACCCAAAACTTTTTTTTTTTTTTCTAATTTGATCATTTGGAGCTCCAATTGACTTGGAGATTCCATTTAAGCAAGGAATAGTTTTGGATGTACCACGCACATGAAACACCAGGGTGTATGATAAATGCACTCGAATATATGTAATATTTTTTTTAACTCAGGTTGAGTTTTAAAGTAAATTAACTAGAAAAATCAAGCTAAAACAAGTCGGGGACTCGGCCAAAATTCGAGTGTAAATGTTACAAGCCGAGCCAGGGATCCCCAGACTCGGTCTTGATTCGACTCATTAGCACTACTAAACTAAATCATTTGATTTAGATGAATAGCTGAGATTAACCTAACTTAACCGTGTAGAAGTTCTCCTAGAATTATAGAGAGCTCGGGCTCCATCAACTCTTATATGTCCACCACTCCACCATTATCCAACATAACACACTCATCTCTACCACATGCATGCAATAACCTTTCAACTAAAAAAGAAAAAGAATGTAAAACTCTTGAAGGAGACACATCGATAAAGCACATGTGAGTGATAGGTGGTGGTATACTAGCTCTCCTTTTAAAACTTTGGCACCAGTGCAGCATAACTATCTCCCAATTACCAAATAAGGTCCCATATTTGAAGTGTAATTTAGCTTGGGTTTTAACTTTTAATCAACCTCAATAAAAAGTGATAACATTGGAGAAGCTAATATCACAACTCATGACGAGTCTCATGACATCTATAGGGTAATCATTTCACATGTAATTGTTTCATATAAAATATCCAAAATAACCAAAAAGAACCTATAAGTAATCAACATACACAATAGCAAGAGAATTAAGGTTCAAGCACAGTTTTAGGAGTAATCACTAATAATACTTTTATTAATCAACATAATTGTAATACAAGTACACGATCTAAATCTTATTCAATCACATGACAATTATGAAAATGAGGTCATACAATACAATGCAATATAATACATAGTTGAGCTAAGAATAATAATAATTAGAGTGTAACAGCAACTTCATAAGTAGTTCCTGAGTTCCAAAAAGCAGTTATCATAGTGGGTGATTCGACCCATGTAGCATCATTAACGTTGCCAGTGGCACTAAGTAGGAACCTTACACGAAGGTCAGCCCTTGGTGGATTTTCCATGTCCCAAACTGCTCCATAAGGCTTTCTCATGCCCCTCCATGCTTTGCAGTCTTCCTGTATTTTTTTTAAAATTGTTATAAGGAGCCCAACACTTTGAACCCAGCAAACAATTTTCTTGTGGAAATGTGTTATAGGTCACTTACATAGTTTACATTAAGGCTCCGTTTGGTAAGGCGTAAAATATTTTCCCGGAAAACTATTTTCCTCTATTTTTAGTTTTACATTATTTGGTTGGCAAAAGAGTGTAAAACCATTTTCCTTTGGGGTAAAATTACTCTCCCAATGATGGAAAACCATTTTCCTTTCAAAATGAAGGGAAAACTATTTTCCTTATCTCCCTTGTATACTCCTCTCATTACCTCCTTACTTTCCCTTTCATTTTCCTTTCATTTCCTCATTTTTCTTACATGTAACCAAACAACGGAAAACTAATTTTGGAATTGTGCTTTCCATTGTAAATTGTTTTCCATGAAAATCATTTTACACTGAAAATATTTTACGCCCTACCAAACGGAGCCTAAGTCGTTATCTTGTTTAGTCATTGTTAAATTATACTTCTACTGTATTACATGAAAGTATCATATAATAGGAAGAGGATAATATTTCATGGTTTTATTGATATCTTGCGGTTGTGTATAACGTGTTTTTTTTTTTTTTTTTTTTTTTTTTGATTCATATGAGCCACGAAGGCGGTACAAAGTACAAAGAAGGGGAGGGGGGATTCGAACCTGTGACCTATCGTTCACAGCACCTCAATCTTAACCACTAGGCCAAGACATCCTTGGTTTGTGTATAACGTGTTGATTTATCGTAAGTCATGACCATAAAAAATGTCATGTCTAGGATTCCATATTCATACGGTCATACTAACTCTTATTTATTGTTTTTAATAAGGTAAGGAGAAACCTTAACAAGTTAAGTGGAATACTAACTCTTATTGTCGAATATATGAAAGTTGAAACTCTGAAACTCATGGATCACCATTATTAACAACTTCTACTCTCATAACCTACTTTATATTTGTTGAAGTGGCTCTTTAAATATTATGTTTTTTCGATTGACAGTGATATAGACGAAATACAGTTACATGCTTCCAGTATTATCCTTAACAAAAATTTATCATCCGAACTACTTGACAACTTCTCTAAGTAAATATATAAATTCGAAAGTCAAAAACTAATGAACGTCTGGCCCCCAGGCATTAGTTAAGATAGCTAAATTGAAAATTTAAATTAAAATAAATATTATTACACCAATTAATGCGTGATATTGGCATGCATTTTAAAGTTAATACCATTTGAGTAAATATATTGGATGTTATATAACGTCCGACGGTTTTCAAAATTTTGTAAATATGGGTTGAAAAGTGTGGGAATATATAGTACAAACCTGCCAAATTTGAGCACCAACAACATCATAGACACCAGGAGGATAGATGATAGTAATAGCAAAGTAGTGAGGGTAGTTGGTGCGCTCATGTACACTAAATATGAGGTTGGAGTCACGAAAGGTGCAAGGGACTCTACGATATTGGATATCAACAACGCCGTATGACAGGAGGTAGGCTTCAAAACCAGGTCGAGCCATCTTAGTATAGGCCTTGGCTGGAAATAGGAAATCAGTCCAATCACCAACCCCAAAATCTGTTGCTACTACTATCACCCCTTCTTTTGTACATTCTCCTGTGGTGCACCATACCTAATTTCCATCCAAAAATAATCAAGATTAATATTGAATCAAGGGAAGTTTGATTTTTATTTTACTTTAATTAATATCATGTTAGAATGGAGCCGGATTTGTTTTTTAAAATATAGCTCTTAGGACTGCATATAACTCTATTACTCACTTTATTTTGATACATGTATAACGAAACTTCACTTTTGCTTGTTTCCAAATAAACCATGTTAATAAAGTTAAACATAATTGAAAAGAATATACTTCCTCCGTTCCACAATAAGTGAAACACTTCTCTTTTTTATATGAGAGCTTTTTTTAGAGAAGTGTTTTACTTATTATGAAACGGAGGAAGCGAAGTATAGAATTAACAATGAACAATAATTACTACTTCATATATTATTTACTTTCAGTTAGAGATAGAATAAGTATTATTTAGTACCTGATAGCAACCACCACATCCAGTTCCATTCCTGTATGGCCTGTGGACTCCAGCTACATATCCATCATTCACAGTTCTCCCATATTCCCCATATCCACATGCTCCAGCTGAATTACAGTCCAAAAGATTAAGACAAATAATTATGTCATTAGGCACTCACTTAACTATACTAAACTACTATCAGATAAAATAATGTATCAGCTATACTTTTGAAGGGTTACATTTGTAATAACAACCATATAAATAAAGATTGAATCACACTACATTTTTCTTCGTTCAACAAACACATACACATATTGTAGATCATTAAGTATTTGACATGATGTTTAAGCAAGATATGTATAGCTTTATCAGGTAACTAGCGTAAGCTTATAGGAGATCATTCAATTAGCTTACTAATTTTTCTCCTATAAGGCCATAACACAAATAAGTAACATAATAAATATAACGTGCGTGGTTGCTTTTTCATTATACATAGTTAAGGAAAAGTACTTGAAATTGATTGTACATCCATAAAATTATTTTCTCAAAAAGTACACCAAAGTGCTAACAATAACATCCTTGATTTTTTTTTTTTTTTTTCGTAAAAAGTAAAAAGTAAAAAGTTTAGCTGTCTAAAATTAGGAAACATAAATACTAACTTTGTCTTTAAGATACATCATTTGATTATTTTAATTTAATCTACTAATAAAAAAAACAAATGTTGCATCTAAAAAAACAAAACTAATATGTTATACTTGCTTTGTACTATATTTTTTTAAAAAAATAAAATATTTTTAGAACTATAATAATATTCGACAAATAAAACACTTTATTTTTAACATTATATAAAGAAAAGTAGACGTACTTGGATTTCCTAAGCAATCAGGGCTACCATAATAGGTGGCTCTAGAGCAAATATAGTCTTGACCATAGCCAAGTACAACCAATAGTATCATTATCAATAGAAGCATACTATTTTTGTGATCAAGTGACAACTCCATTTTTCTTTGAATTTTACTACAAGAGAAGCTAATTAGACTTAGAGAGGATCAATTAAAAAGAAGCTAAAGTGATAAATTGAGATGGTGAGAAATGAAGATTCAAGCCTTGGATATTTATAGAAGCTAAGATAAGTTTTGAATAGTAACATATAAGAGTACTACCTTTAACCTCCACTATTAAGTAGTATGATAGGGACAGACAATTCAAGTCCTTAATTAAGAGCTCAGATTATGTACAGTTTACTTAACAATGAGCCAATTGCAATTAAAATAAGTCTTCATTAAATTAAAATAGCTACTTTTATAGTGCATGCCCATGCCCATTAAAATTAAGGAAGATGTTGGTGAAATTCCCTACACTAAACAAGTATTAGAACACTTTCTTATAACTCTTAAGTGTTCAATTTTGTCACATCTGAGTTTGACACATGCTATAAAAGATCGATCATTATATTTCTATTATGACAATTCACTAATAGTGTTGTAGATGTGTAGTCAATTTATACCAACTTTGAGTTTTTGGTAAGCTGGCTTACTTTATATTCACTTGTTTTTCGGAAGATATTTAGGGTTTAACTTAACAATGAGCTATTAGCTTATTTATTTGGTTGTTCAGATAAGTCATGTTTAAACAGGTCTAGTTAAGACTTTATACAAAGTAAGCAATTGCACAGGGTTCCAAATTAAAATATAAAGGCCCAATTATTTTGTGTGTTGTAGATGTGTTGTCAATTATTTATACCAACTTTGAGTTTTTGGTAAGCTCGCTTACTTTATATTCACTTGTTTTTAGGAAGATATTATTTAATAAGTTGAGATTAGGGTTTAACTTAGCAATGAGCTATTAGCTGACTTATTTGGTTGTTCAGATAAGTCGTGTTTAAGCAAGTCCAGTTAAGGCCCTATACAAAGTAAGCAATTGCACAGGGTTCCAAATTAAAATATAAAGGCCCAATTATTTTTGGTCTGTCCAAAGTAAAAAAAAAAAAAAAAAAATCCAGCTCCACGCCTCTCTCTTTCCCGCGTGCTATTTTCAAGCACCTTTAAGCAGCATTCTTATGAGTGGAGACAATTTACTCTGTTTTTTCCTTCTTCTACCTCCAACATTTTCATCCACTAATTGAAATATTTGTTTTCTCTGATATGGGTTTTTAGATTCTCTAACTACGATAACTATTTCTCTAATTCTCTTCTCCTTTTTATTATGCTATCAAATCTCGGGTCTTTTTTTTTTTTAACGAATAATGTGGTTAGGGTTATATTTGTGAACGTTTGTAGTTAGTAAAGTGGAAGAGTATAGACGACAAATTACAGCAAGAAGAAGAATTGAAAGAAAATTTTGAACAAGAATTACAAGTCGGAAAGAGTTATAGTAGTTTAGTAAAGCAAATCTCATGAAGTAATAATAGTGGAAGAGGCACAAGTTCGATAGATTAATATTATTTGAAGAGATAACATATGTTATCTCAATGTAATTAGAGAGAGAAACTCTTAATCTTTATTTCATCAAAAACTGAAATGAAAATTTACAGCCTAAAGACTATTTATACAAAGAGTATTCAAGAAGTTAAGAAACTAATCCAAACTAACTTTCTAACAAACTCTAATAGAATTTGCCAACTCACCAAGGAGGTTAACTCCCGAGCTACAGCCCCCCCCCCCTCAAGCAGGACTTGGGGAAGAAAGAGGAGCAACAAGGCCTAGCTTGAAACTCAATAACTTATGATGAGCAGGACCAAGAGATTTAGTTAATAAATCAACCAATTGAATTTGTGAACTTACATGGTGAGTAGCTATAAAACCAAATTCTACATTCTCGCGAATATAGTGAACATCAATGTGCAAATGCTTTGTTCTTTTATGGAAACAAGGATTGGCAGCTATGTGTTGGGCAGCCTTGTTATCACAAAAAAAAAAAAGTATTGGTATGTAGTGAAGATTCTTGTTGTATATTAAATCTATTTTGCCTCTCAACTTGTAAAAGCATGTAATATGCTCTATTCACATTAGGTAATAGATCCATGCTTAATATATTTGTTGTCACCGAATCATACCCTCTATCTAATCCAACAAGCAATTGAATTAGCTTATGTTTCTGATCAGCAGCTAAAACTTTCTTTAAAAGTCCACAAGAACATTTCTCTAATGCACCACAATCTCAATCAGGAAATCCATCTAACAATTGTATTTCATCCCAAACTCTTTTTAGTTTAGAATAGTATTGCACAATAGAATCAGAACCTTGTGAAATAGACGACAATTGCTTATGTAATTCAAACAACTGAGGTGCAATAGATTGTCCATACCTCTCAATGATTTCTTCATACAACTGATTTGTAGATTGTTGAAGAATAAAACCTTCTACAATCACCTTATCCATGGAATTCAGTAACCATGACTGAATCATATAGTCATTCCTTAACCATTTCTGCAATTCTTCAGAATTAGATGGAGGTCTAGGAGTTTTTCCATCAATGAATGTCAGCTTATTCTTAATTAGCTCCCAAAGCTAATCTAATTCCACGATTCCAGGTGAGAAAATTATCACCACTGAGCTTATGAGCGCCAAGGTGTTGATTAGGTTGATCTCCAGATCCTAGGAAATACTTATCTGTATATCCTAGCATAGTATTCTGAGGTTGAGAAACAGAATTTTGAGAAGATTAAAATCTGGAGGAAATCAACTTAGATTGTTGATTTGATCAAGAAGTTTGTAGATAATCAACTGAAAAGTTGATCTGAATCAAGAAATATACAATTTCAGTAAGAATTGTATTGATTTCTGCAGAAAATGATTGAATACAATCATAAAAATCAAAGAACTCGATCAATAATTTTGAGCGTGTGGCTCTGATACCATGAAGAGATAATAGATGTTATCTCAATGTAATTAGAGAGAGAAACTCTTAATCTTTATTTCATCAAAAACTGAAATGAAAATTTATAGCCTAAAGACTATTTATACAAAGAGTATTTAAAAAGCTAAGAAACTAATCCAAACTAACTTTCTAACAAACTCTAACAGAATTTACCAGCTCATCAAGGAGGTTAACTCCTGAGCTACATTATTCCTTCTCCTACTAGTTGAAGGTATTTTCTAAATTATGAAAATTTTGTTAAATTATGAAAAATTTGTTATTTAGTTGTTTTTTTGTTTTGATAATCTGGAATTTTGGTTAATTTTATTACTTTTTTATTATTTTTGACGGTGTGAATTGTTTAATTATCAAATTTAGATTTTTATTTATTAATTGGTTAATTTTTTATAGTGATTCATGCATAAAATTTGATTCCTCAATCATTCGTTTAAATTTTTTTTTTATGGGGTCTCATAATTTAGGTTAGCACAGGGCCCTTAAGTTGTACAAAACGATCCTGCATTTAAGATTAATTTGAGATACAATTAATGTGAAAAGGATGCTAGACTTTTTTTTAATTTTAATGTTCAAAGTTTAGGGTTTTAAATAAAAGATTTAGACCACTAAAAACTAATAGCTCACCCTTTTATTAGTACTTCCTCTATAATATTTAATGCACATTAACAAGAATCTAGCAAAATTCTATATACTATATAATAGTTTAATGCACAAAGATGTAGAATCTAAACTCTAAAGTACCACCATATTCAACTATTGTTTTTGTTGTAAACTAAAACCAATACAATTAGCTCCAGCTCTTTGCTAGGGCTACCATATTCATACCAATTCAAGTATTCTGTATTCAAGACTGGCCAACTTATCCTTTGCTAGGGTTACCATATTTATTTATTTTTAATTTTTTAAAAACATATCCTCTATTTCCCTTTCTTAGGCCTATAAAAGATTTTCAGATAGATTGCTAAATTTTAGAGAATTTTCAAAATGGTTCTGTGATGCCTAAGGAGGAAGAATGTTGGTGTGTAGAGACTACCAGAGGTATAGATGAGGGTGTGCAAGGAGCCCAACAGCACAGGGAGCCCGAAATAATAAAGGCTCTAAAATATATTATTTTGAAAATTTTACTTCATATTTGAAGAAATCACCCTTGTTTTCCACCCTTAATAAATTTGTCAATGATTTATCTTTAGATTTTCAACTTTTTCTATCTTTAGAACTCTACCTTCCATCTTTATTTTTATATAAATTTAGGGGCCCAATTTTCATGTTAGAACCGGGGCCCCAAAATCTTCATGACGACCCTGGAGACTACTCTTAGTTTTAGTTCAGGTTGATAATTGAAAAAAAAAAAAGAGTATAGTGGGGAACATGCACAACTACACAATCCCTCCACTAATAATTTGCATGTCGAAAGAAAGTTTACATCACTAACGATTTCCAAAACCATATAGTTGAAAGATAGATGATTGCTTCCACAATTGCCCTTATACGTAGTCGGATATTTACAGCTAACTAACTAATTTAGTAAACAAGTTCCTTCCTTTTCGTTTGGGGTGTGTGGAGGGAAAATAAAAGAAAAGAAATTAAGAGACTTTCAGTTTATTTATGTATTCAATCCTTAATAAAAGGTTTATAATTTAATATTATTTAATTTAGTTGGTAAAGGCTCGTAAAAATGATACATAAAACTTAGATAAATGATATTGGTTTGAAAAATGGAGCCTTAGACAAAAAATTGTAACCCTCGTGACTCAAAAATTACGTGCAAGTCAATTATATACATTTGAGTGTATCTAAAATATATAGGCCATGTTTGACAATAAGTTGTTAGTTGTTAGTTGTTAGTTGTTAGTTGTTAGTTGTTAGCTTATTTTATTACCTGATAAATGTTAGGTGATCGATCATTGTATTAGATGATTTCACTAGCAGATTGTATTAACGGTTTGTATAAAGTTGTTTGGTAAGTAAATGATAGTTAATTGCTACATTATTGTGTAAAATGACCAATAAGAACATTTGCATAATATATTGTTATATCTTTTAGTATTTTATTATTGTAAGTTTTAACAGCTTAATGATATAAATGTAATTGGTCCACTCATTCCAAAACCTATAATGTCAAAAAGCTCCTCCCCCCCAACTTTTTCAAAAAGAACTTTTCCGGCTCAATAAGCTGATTGAAACCTCCTTTTACTAAAAACTCAAATTAGAGGATTTCTACACGTTAAATTTGTGATAGACACCAATACGAAAATAACACGGTTTTACACATGTTAGCTTGTTACTTGGGAAAATAATATAGTGAAATTACCTTTTCTATTCTTTTGCCGGACCCTGTCAGTAAAAACAAAGTTCAATTCGTAAAATATCCGAGATATATAGGAAGTCGTAAAATTAACACCTAGGAGCATGGGAGAGGAAGCCTTATGTAGTTATGTTTCCATATGATGTCCCCCAGAAAATAAAATTTCCTCCTCTCCAATATTGTTATCCAAGTATTGCATTAAGATAGAATTAAGACTAACATCCAAAAAGTGATCTTCCTTGAAGTTATTGACATTTTAAAACCAAAATGTCCCAAGATAAAGGATAATTTATTAATTTTGTACCCACAGAAAGCCACCGAACTGACCGAAGTAATACGAGATTTATATGGTCGATTATACCTTAAAACTTTCCTAATAATTCTTAAAAACATTATTAAAATCCTCAAAAATAATACTTCCTCCGTTTCTAAATAAGTGCAACATTTGCATAGTGTTTACTATTCACAGTTTGAACTTTAATTACCTTTGGTGATTTACATTTTAGAAAAAACATAGTCATGTGGGATCTTGTTAGATTCGTCTGAATGTGAATTTTTTTGATATCAACTTTTTATAATTTTTACTTATTGATAATTGAATATATTAATAGTTAAAATAATGCATTGGCAAACGTGAAAATAAGAAATGTTGCACTTATTTAGAAACAGAGGAAGTATAAGTTGACCACAAAAGGTGCATCAAATGACTAAATGAGTGACTGGAAGGTCTTATCAGTCAAAATTGGTTAGGTAGAGATCAACCTTGGATAGCCATCTGGAAATGTAAATTGACCCTCCTTTTTAGGGAAAAAAAAATAAGTATATAAAAATTAATGAAAAAAGGCTAAATCCCAAACTGTTTAGGGGTTAACAAAACAGGATTCCCTTAAAAAAAAAAAAAAAAAAAAAAACAAAACAAAACAGGATGAAAAGACCATTATGTTCTTAGGTTTGGTTAGACTAGAATAGCCAAATATTTCTCCTATTTTGTACAACTGCACATATGTGATGAACATCCGATGCGGTAGCTATGCACATCTACCCCGTAGTGTTTGCACATTCAAGAATTTACAAATCCGATCTACAAATATAGTTTTTGGATGTGCAAACATAGCTTTTGAGTATTCAAGCATATTTTTGGAGTGTAAACATGATTTTTATAGTCTTTGAATGTACAAATATGCAGTTTTGATGTAAACATGATTTTTATAGTCTTTGAACGTTACATACAAATAAAAACAACATTCCTATAGTCTTTGGATGTGCAAATTTACCTTTTGAATATGCAAGTATATTTCTTGAATGTGCAACAATACTTGTTGGATATGCACGCATATTTTTTAGATGCACAAATATAGTCTTTGGACGAGCAAATATGTAATTTGGATGTGCAAACGTAGTCTTTAAATGTGCAAGTATATTTCTTGAATGTGCAAACATAATCTTTATGATGTGCAGATATAGTTTAGGATGTGCAAATATATGTTTCGGATAGAGATGGCCAATCTAACCCATCCAGCCCAGCGCGCCTCTTAGGCCGTGTGGGATGAGCCCACGAAAAGCCCAATCCAACCCAGTTCAAATTGTGAAATAAGTGGGTGGACCGTGGGCCAAATTTTTTGATCCCGACCCATGAAAGCCCGCTACTAAAAACGGTCCAACCCAGTCCATGAGCCGAACCAGCCCAGTCCAAGTAATTATTCAGCCAAATTATGTATATTTTAATCAAATTGTATATATTTTAAAATTTCATATATTATAATTCAATTAAATTCAAAAATAATGAAATTATTCATTAGTTGCATATATTTTAATTAATTTTAAAGGTTTTAGGTAACAATAATAAATGATTAAATAATTTTGAAAAAAAAAATATTCTGATGCAGGTCCGCCAGCCCAGTAGGCTCATGAACCGTCAGATGCGCTTCCTGAACCGTGTAAACCGGTAACAGATCGTATGGGCCAAGATTTTTCAACCTGCGGACTAGCCCGCCCAAACCGTGAATTTCACAGTCTAATCCTAGGCCGCGAAATCTCAACCCTACCCACTCGGACCCGCGGACCAACCCACCCACCCCACACCAGGGGTCATCTCTAGTTTCAGATGTGGAGATATATTATTATTTGGATGTATAAACATATTATTTGAATGTGCAACAATTGATATGAATATTACATGAAAATCAACAATAGTAAAAGAAGAAAGAAAAGAAGTTATTATTGCTTCTTTTTATTTTTTGACGTGGAAGTTATTATCTGCTTGGCACCGAACAACTCGCTAAATAGTCGGACTCAAATTAATTAGGATGAAATCAGCCTTTCAGTTTCACGCTCTCAACTGTGCAATGAGAACATCCTTACGCTGTTACGCATCATAATCCAACTCCATTCCCCACCACACAGCAATTTCATATCCTATCGACTATGAGTGTACGATTACTAGTTTACTACTACTATGCAGTCTAGTATTTTTTTATATAAATTCTATGAAAGAAACTTCGCCAATGAATATTCTTCAAGAAATAGATGTAATTGTATCCTTTAAAGACTTTATTAAGGAAAATGGACTTTAGAAGTTGGATTAAGGAAAATATGCATTCTACTGACTCATTCTGGGATTTACCTTGGGGGACCCTTTTCCCCTATTTGTGTCATGAAATTTGGAAGGATAGAAATGCATGCGTTTTCAAAAATCAAAATCCCTCATCGTTTCGAGTAGTTTGTTATAGGGCCAGAGAGAAGGTGAAACAATTCTTATCTGCCACAGGTTCGGATTCTTTAAATACTGACCCACCCACTTTTGCCCATGCTCAAGAGTTCTTAATGATTCATGTTGATGCGTCTTTTGTTGGGAATATGGAAGTTGCAGGATAGGGGGGGTTATCCGGAATGGTAGTGGTGAGTGGGTTTGGGGTTTCCAGAGGAAGACATATGCTAACAACCCACTCACAGCGGAACTTTTAGCCATCCTTGAGGCTCTTGTGTTAATTGCCAAATACAAGCTCCCGAAATCCATTGTATATTCTGATTGTAAGGATGCAGTTAATCTTCTCACAGGGGGTCTGTCTGACCTTTATTCAAACTTGACTAACACATGCAGGCAGTGGATCTCTAAGCACCCGGATCTCCAGCTGAAACACTGTAGTAGGCAGTACAACAAGGCGGCAGACTGCATGGCCAAAGCTTGTAGGAACATGGATGGAGATAGTATTGTAACTAGGATCTTCCCTCTAGTTATTGTTTGGAACAACTATCAGCGGATTGTAATATGTTTAACTTTATTAATTAATGAATGAAAGCCATGTTTACAAAAAAAAAAAAAAAAAAAGACTTTATTAACCAATAAAACACACATTTTGTGAAGCCTCGCTTTCCTTCAACTTTGATGGGTAGTTCTTTGACATTGTAGCCTATTGGGTGGGCGACAAAAGAAGAGTTATACGTGTCAATCAGTCTCTCAAATTTTCTAGCTATCAAGTTTAACAAACTTTATCTTTCCAAATTTTACAAACTTTAACCATACATTTTCACCAACATATAAAAAAAAAATCCACTATATTTTAAGATCTTTATTAGATTATTGAATATATACTTTTAGAATATTATTTTTTATTAGTACATAAACAAAAACTTCCTTCCTCTCTCTCGTTTTAAATGCAACAAAGAGGTATTATTTGTAACATATAAAATATTCCTTTGTTGCATTTAAAACGAAACAAAGAAATATAAATAGTAAAAAAAAAATGTGACTTGAATTCCTTGGAAAAAAAAAACTAATTGAGATTCTTCAATGGGGAGGTAGAGACGGGAGTGGAGGGAGTAGTTGTGAGGCCCCAATTTGCGTGTTTCATCACACAATGCTTCAACATGTCTGAAATTTTACCATTTTCAAACTATACCAGGTCATCTGCGTATTGCAATCTCTGTTATCACTGATCACATCGACAATGTAATAAGAATTATAAATTAGTAATATGGCAGCTAAATCTAGACAGGTTTATTAAATTGCGGGTGCAAAAAAGTAAGAATAAGAATGAAAATACCGTATGTATTCATTATAGACAACTCCAATGCTCAAAAATAAAATCATTTTTAACATTTATCAACATCTCACCAGCCTATCTTATGTGATTCTGCACCAGAAAATATACATAATCTTCATTTGGCAACATCTTCCTTACAGATAGCTAGAGTTACACAGTACACCCTTTTCTCAGTTAAACGTGTACTACTTTCGTCATCAAGTAACTGGAATACTGTTTACAATGTCTATAGAGTGCTCCATTATGTAGGAGGAGAGATTATACATATGGCAAGTCTTCTCCATGAAAAAGCAGGTACTTGATAGTCCGAACAAGCTCGTTTCCTGCACATCATTTTCATGAACTTATATGTACAGGACGTAATCAAGCCTTTTCTTTACAAAAATGGATACACACCTCATGGTCAAATGGATACAGTTCATATCTGAACTTTTTACAAAGAATCATCAATATAGTTCAACTAAATGACAGAGGTTAAATGGAGAAGTACAGTGAGACATTCTGTTGCCAACGCAAATTATGGAATTGGGAATGATTATGTGATCTTTCCAGAAAAAGGACCCTAACCACTAGCAAAAGGTCTATGTCATAGATTCATAACGTGGGAGCCGATACTGTGTGAAAGCTCTTCCTGAAGAGCTTAAGGGCTAGAGTTACAAATCACTTTCTCAAGGTTGTTGTGAGCCTAAAGCAAGCTGTAAGTGAAAACAGACACGTGCAGTAGAGAAGTCACAATCAATCTAAACCAAAAACGATTTTTCATGATATAGAGCATTATATAGGCAATAACCAGCACAAAGAACTTGGAGAAATCCAAGTGTCTCTTGTAAACTCATGCACCAAGATGGCATAGTGGGATAGCAAGAAAGACACACAAAGCAGCCTTCTTTTTCTAGAACTTAAGCTACAAATACCGCCACTTGGAAATGAATAAGCAGACAGTTCTCTCAAGAAAATATCTATGGGCTCAACTCAACTCCAAAGTATTCAGGGACTCAGCACGTCTTAATGGGAAGACAGATATTCCAAAAAGCCACAATTGTATATACTATTATGGCGGGACCAGGGCTAGCAATGAATATTGTGCATTAGATGGTGTCATTAATTCTCCTAATCATAGCATTAGCACCAAACAGCACTTCCATCCAGTAAGCTAAAAAATTCTGCCAGCTGCCTTAAATAGGAAGGATGTACTTAACAATATTTAATTTCCTATAATTTGACAAATCCAACATTACTTGCAAGTGGCAAAAGTGCATATTTTTATCAAAAAAGTAAATATAGTATAACACAATAGTGGAAATAATATGCTCCGACGGCGGCTCCGCCATCTAGCATGTTCCTTTTTTTACACAGATTTAAGGCATTAATCTCCTTTCCCAACTTACTAAAGAAAATACAAATAATTGGAGGAATCAGGAAAGGCTTACCTGAACATAGTCATGACCAACATTTGATGATCTTTAGAAATTCAAATGAACTGCGCTTTCCTCAAGTCTGCAACAACTCCTTTGTCCTCTGTGCTCCTTTCATTGTAGAGAACCTACGACATAAAAGGACATGCTTGTAAGTTATAAATGATATTTGATTTCCTAAAAACATTGGAGGACGAGGGGTATCAGGGTTTGGGAAAAACAACAATTACTGTAGATAGGCTTACCTTATCAATGATACCATATTCAACAGCTTCACTAGGGCTAAAATATTTTGGGCGTCGAATGTCAGCCTCAATCTCTTCAGGAGGTTTTCCGATATGTCTTGAATACAGCTTGACCTATAAGCCATATGATAAATGTTACCCTCAATAGTCAATACCGAGGTCAAATACTCAACAATAACATCAAATTTTGAGTAGAAATAATAACCAGGCAGCAGCCAATCATTTTGCTTTGCTTGGATAGTATACAAGTGAAACAAATTATAATAGCACAAACATGTCTCTGAATTTTGCTCATACAGGTAAGCATATAAACATAAATTAAATGACGCCTGTTGAAAGGCTTATATAAGAATGAGGGGGTAATTTATAAAGTCATTTATCATTTGAAGGCATAGGATGTCTAACAATCAAGAAACAAAAGCTAGAAACAGCATGAGGAATCCCGCTGAATAATGAGAAACCACAAACACGACACATCCCCTACCCCTCACTAGTCACTTCTAAGAGCCCGGGGAGAAGATCAGTGAGGAAAGAGAAGAGACAAGACTTGAGAGTTGATAATGAATGAGGACTTTGGAACTCCTGCTTGTACTCTTCAAGTCAGTAAATCTCTAATCGTATGAACTTGGCATAGTTGATTATCATCAATGGAGAACGACAAATATGTCTATTAAATCATAATATGTAAAAAATAAATCCTAAAACTTTACAAACGAGAATAGATAAGCATCTACTTCTAGCTTCTTTTAGAAAATTTTCAACGAGTCAAGGATTTCCTATTCAACAATAATTTTGAATTTATACTTGTCTTAGAATCACCTTAGGAAGAAATTCATTATTAGTAGTCTTTGTGTTTGTGCTTTAAAGAGGAGGAATCTGTTAACAGTCTCCACCTCTTTTGTCCTTGGGTTCTTCCTCTTTAACCTTGTTTAGGTTGAGCTTGGTCCAACCTTGTTGTGTAAAAGATGTCCTGGTTGCCTGGAAATAGACGTAACAGGTTGGTTTGGTGAGATTAGGAAGATGATCAGTTAACAGTTGGATGTGCACTTGGAAAGAAAGAATAACAGTTGGATGTGCACTTGGAAAGAAAGAAACCAACAGATTGTTGAGGCCTTGAGGGTTTAGTTTCCACCTCTGAAGGTTTCAAGTTCCACTTTGAGACTTTTGTACAGCTAAAGTCAAGTTTGTCTTTTGAGCAACACTCAATTTTCCCAGTTTTGTAGATAAGTTGCACCACATAACTTGAGGGCTTGAGCCTCTTTGTCCTTAGTACTCCCCTTTTGTACATGGGTGATAGCCCTCTGGTGTCTTTTTAATCTAATTCTTCATTGCACATTGTCTTAAAAACACTCTACCCTTGATTTCTACTCCATGACTATTTGTCCCATAGACAATTCTTGTTTCCTTAAAAAACAAGCAAATATATTTTCTTTTCCCTAAGAGAACAGAATTGGGAGAAGGGAAAAACACCATCTGTAAGTGAACATATGATGGCTTCAAGCATGTGAAGTAAAAGAGTGAAAAAGACTACAATGGCCATTCTTCAGTAGCACCATGTTCTTTTGAGAAACAGTGTTCCACATTGACGATAAGCATAATCAACGAGTCTGTTCTTTTGAAGATATTAGCAAATCACACAAAAGGCAGCGTATAGCACACATATACCAAGTTCTATAATAAGATTTGTGTGAAAATGAGAGAACCTTCACAACTCTAATGAACCATATAAACATAAAGTACTTCCTCCATTATTTACAATTGCATCATTTGGACGTTTACAATTTACGATATGCACCTACTAACTCGACCATCTTCTGTGATTTAAACATAAGCAAAATATGGTCATGTGAGATTTGACATATACTTACAAACATCAATTTTTTTCTTCATATAAGTTCACTAAAATATGATATAAATATTAAGGTTAAAGTTGCGCATTTGTAAGCGTGAAACTCCAGATAATGCTACTATATAAAAACAAAGGAAATATTAAATACACTGTCCACAGAGGAAACAAAAAAGAACAAGGATGAAGATGAAAATATGACCGATGCAAGTCACACTTATAACTTAGAAAAAACAATTCCAATTGTGCCAATTTGCTTAAAAAGGGTCTCAACTTTTAATTATTTCATAGCAATCGTAACTTTGTAGGTTCTCTTCCCAAAAGGCCAAAACGACCCTTCAGCTTAATTAATTTGCTAAATCAGTCAATCACAAAACACTTGTCTAATAACCCTTTCTTTAAATCAACAAAAGCCAATGGAAGAGCTCAATGCGTCATAATTAACCGACTTAGCAAGTTAATAAAGCTAAAGGACCATTTTCGGAAGCAAACCCCAAAGTCAGGAGCTATGAGATAGTAAAAAGTTGAGACTTTTTAAAGCGCACCGACCATAGTTGGACAGATAGAGTTTTCTATAACTTATGATGATATCTATTTCCTTTATCTGAATTTAGACAAATAAATTGCATAATATATTCCAGCACATTACCAATTCTGCCTTCACATTCTTTACTTCTTTCCTAGCAAGTTCAACATCAGTTGCTTGACCTTGGAACCTTGCAATTGGCTGCAGAAAGAATGCAAAAGGACTCTTAAAACCATCAGAATTTGTTAAGCATGTAATGAAATCCTGAACCATCTGGCGAGCCTAAGACGTTATTAAAGAATGTAAGAGAAGCGATATCCCCAATCCTAGATTGAATTATGACCTGTTTCATCATGATGGTAGAGGATGGCAGGGCAGCCCGGTTACCCTTTGCACCAGCAGCCAAAAGCAAGGCCGCCTCACCCCAAGCATTGCCAACACAGAGAGTAAAAATAGGTGGCTTAACATACCTGAAAAAAAAAAACAAAGAGATCAACAATTACAAAAGCCACACTTAAGAGCTGAAAGTCAGCTAAGTCAAAACATCTCAGCTTTTCTAAAAAGACTCGGGAAATATATTGGACAAAATTTATAGATAAGTGAGCAAATCCCTTAATAAATATTGGATGTTTGACTTCATAAAATCAGCGAAATATACAGAATATATATTGATAATAAGCATATATAGACCACCTCATAACATCATATATTGCAAATGCCTCTGTTTCATAACCCAATTTCTCGCCACCCTAAAAGAAAGAAAAGGCAAGACAAACGTCAATATCAGCGCTAAAGACCCAACACCAGTCATGAAACGAAAAAGAATTGCACTAGCAGAATTCATCAGAACATAATAAACAAGTGCAACAGGAAATCCACATGTAAATAAAATGTTTCAGTAGATTTACATAGGTTCAAGAAGACCACTACAGAAATTAACCTCCTATAACAACAAGCAAGGTACTGATAACTTTTGAAAATCCATCTGTAGCCAAGGGACTTGCCAATAGCATATAAGAGGATCAGCAAGACAGCAACACCAGTCCACTAATGATTTTGCAATTGATTTTCCTTTGTACGTCAAGTAACAACTTTCACAACAGCAGATGACCAAATGTCCAAATCATAACACATTTATGCCCCTGCCCCAAAGGTGAACTGTCTAACAGGATCATCATTCTAAGACCAAAATAGTAATTTGATTAATTGTCACCAGAAAAATGTCTTAAGACTATTGCATTGAATAATTTCAATTGCATAAGTTAGTGTCAGAATTTAGCTGAATAAAATACTTAGATACCTTCAAACTTCTAAAACAAAAAAATGCAATTCTATGTGTTACTGCAAGCATCAAAAATCCACTATCAACTGAAACAAGATAAATGATTAAAATCTGATGGCTGTGAAACACCAAAAGGCATTTTGGGGGTAATCGTGCAACTAATGGGTAATATAGATTGACCTTCAGCCTAAGCAGAGGATGTAATGGGTAGGAGGATCGAATATTGATCTCTGCTATTTATAATCTACTTGACTCAACTCCAATAAATATGCATCAATTTTTTGAAATTTGAATGAGCAATTCAAAGGCGCCAGTTTGAAGCATTAAGAGGCATGGTCGACATCATCCAATTAACATACAAGCCAGCAGCAGCAGCAAAAACTCACCTTTGTAGTTCCAGTAGAATTGATGTAAAGATAAATTGGCTTCTCCTCGTCCTCATATTGAAGATATAGAAATTCTGCAAGTATCAGCTCAGTCACAGAAGGCACAAGAGACATGCCTAAGTAAACTATCCGGTTCTTGTACAAGTAAGAAGCCAGATCTGGCGGTGGTTGCTCCCAAGCACTTCCTCTAGAGAAAGGTATGACCTGCCATATGTCAATAAAAATACATTGATCAACAACAGCAAACTCTTCAGACGACACTATATTCTATAGACCATATAAATTAATAACAAATGATCTGACAATGAACATTTGTCAATTTCAAGGATGAAGTGATAAATTGATAATTACCGTACTCGTTAGGGGTAGTGATACACATCTCCTAAAATTCACAAGAGGGTCTATTGTTACGAATAAACATATTAATGCCTTGACGAAACACAAGCTTTAATAGAAAAATAAGAGTGGAGAAAGATACATCGATTTCAATGTGAGAATTAAGAGAGCCCTAAAGGGTGACAGGCTGCAAGTTGTTCAAACATATATGTTTCATATACCCATTGTATTAGTTCCACATGAAGGAAGCAACAGTAAAAAAAATAACTAGGAAAAAAAAACTATAAGTAAGCAAGAAAACAAACATGTATATTTGTTTATAGAAATCCAATTCCAAATAATGACATCCAAGGAAAATCGTCACAAGTCATCAGGTTTAAGTGTTTAACCCAAATCACTCTAACTATATGTCTAGCCTGTTCTTTTTCATAATTAAACTAAAGAAGAAGCTCCTGGATCAGAGCGGGCGGAGGACAGAAGTGGCCTTGTTGTGTACCTCACCAAGTAGTGCTAATTTCTCCCTTTTTAGAACGGTTCCAGCCGAAACTGATGTGTGATCTGAAATAAATAATTGTTCCAATGAAACCTTCTTTTATACCACAAATTGGCCGGTGCTATACATTTACATAACAGATTGTATGATAGGTCATAAATTAAGGAAAATTTGCACCAACTCTATATTTCCTGTGACACGCAAAAACAATTACAAAAAATTAAGGATAAAAATACAATACTTATTTTTTTTAAAAATCCGACAGAGGCTTTTAAACCCCTCGCCAAATACACAAGACCACTTTCAAACCTTCGCAAACTTAGTATAAAGTTATTTCAGCCGGCTAACATCTTTCTAGAAAACCATGAATCAAATCAACATCTTTCCAGCTAGGTCAACTGGTAAGACTTGAGGGGTTGGTTGTGCATACAAGTCACAAGGGTGAAGGGTCCTCGACCTCGAGGCATACAGCCTGTAAGCAATGTAAATGCAGTTCTCAAGAGGTTTGCTAATAGACATAAAACCCCGGGAAGAGTGTCATTAAGGAGAAATATAGATCGAACAGGCTGGGATGCTTGGTTGGTAAATCAACTTTTTTGTCTTATCCAGTGGGTATTCTGGATCTATCTAATAGATGACTTATGATGAAGAGTTACTCTAGAAGCTGTTATGGTGTGATTATTCTAAAGACACCTAGGTTACTCGGGACTATTCATACCGCAAATACCCATGTCACATCCTAGACACTCCGACAACAGTATGACACTTTAACACTTGATTTTGAGCCAACCATAAATTTCTTTCATGAAATAGCCGTGTCAGACACTTATAAACGAACCTGTGTCTGATTTGAGTACCCAAAGCCGAGTATGTAGATAGGGGATCTTTTAAATGTTCAATTTCTTAATAACTTTGATCTAACATCATTCAAGGAAGGTATGCACCAAACAACACAGTCGAAGTTGCTTTTATGAGACTATTCACTATCGTTCTTGATGGTTTGAGTGCATGATTATATTCTCAACATCCTGATGAAGTTGATACTCTGCTTTCCAAACTAAAGGATTAAGGGGGCGTTTGGTTTGGGGGAAACTGGAAAGGGAATAGAACCTCTTGATTCCCTTTTATGTTGTTTGTTTTGGGGGTTTATTTTCCCCCCTTTTCCCCTCCTTACCCCCAAATCCCTCTAATTTAATTATCCACACCCCCAAGGTTTCACATTCCCTTTCTTTGACTCATCATTGACCACCTCCTTGACCATCCAACCACCACTACCAAACCATCACAACATAACCTAATCATTACCACCACTAGGCTCCTCCACCTGCTCAACCAACCACCACCCAACCGCCAACAGAACCGCTTCCTTGACCACCCACCCGCCGGCAACCCTAACCCGACCACCAGAACCCTAACCCAACCATCGGAACACCCGACCATCCACACCCCCTCCATCGTGATTCCCACCACCACCCTAATTCACCGGCCGAAACCCATACTACCAACCACGAAACCCGCCCAGATCTGAGGAAGGGAGCCCAAAAAAACCAGCCATCACCACCAAAAGAACCACCAACCACGAAGAAGAGAAGAGTGGCAGTGGCACCTCTAGATGAATCTGGGCAGAAACAATCCGGCTCATGTCGATGACCGCAAAGGTAGAGGGGAGGGGGACTACGGCCAGGAAAGAGGGGAAGGGTGGCGACGGGGGAAGAGGGGAGGGGTGGCGGTGGTAAGGGTGGTTTGAATTGAAAAACAAAAGTGTGATATACATTGGTGGTTGAAGGAAAATTTGTGGTGGTTAAATGTTAGTGTTTCCCTTAGACATTTTGAAACAAACAACAAACTAAATCTAAGGGTTTGGCTTTCCATTCACCTTATTTCCCTTTCTTAAACCCTTTCCCTTTTCCCTTAGTGAACCAAACGCCCCCTAAAATAATTGAATGTATCAATCCCAAGTGCCTTCTAAAGCTTAGTTCTTTCTCTTTGATGCTTGTCATCTGTATAGAATAAAAAAAAAAATTGTGGCCTGGAATCGAATGAAGAAGCTAACATGAGATACAGATCACTTCTTCAATGACAACAAATCAGAAGTCTCTCACACCATTTTTACATGATGCACCATGTATCTGCCATATATCCATGCTATAAATTGAAAACTTGCAAGACCCTCGATGCAAATAAGAGCCTTTCATCAAATAGAAAACCCTCAATGCATCCTCCTCACGCTTCTCTTGCAAATTGTCGAATATAAACAGAGAAGAGAGGATAGGTTCATTACATTCAAATGAAGGATATGGAAATTTTCCATAAATAATTGAAATTAATTTCAGAGACAATTATTCCACAAGTCTCTCACATCTTTTTCACATGATGTACCGGCTATATCCATGCTATGAACTGACTCTACAGACCCTCAATGCAAATAAGAGACTAGATTATGTAAATCGAGACCAATATCAATGAATATGTACCAACTACAGACGACTACATATGTTCAATGGTTCATTTGGCTTGTTATCCATGTACATGTGTTCATTTGGCTTGTATCTATGTACATTTGGCTTGTTATCCATGTACATGTACGCACCATACTCTATGTACTAGCGTATGCACCATCTAAGCTTTGAAATAAGAGCCTTTCATAAAGTAAGTAATCTACGAAGCATCCTCCTCACTCTTCCTACCTTACAATAGTTCATTACTAACTAAATAAGCTTCCTCACTGACCGTAGCAAGAGCCACACAGAGGCAACAAAGTATTATTTCAAGGGGATCCTAAAAGTGCAGATGGACAACAAAAAATTTTTTATCTGTAACATTCACAGCGCCAAGAGCGAGCAAACCGAACACATCCCCGACTACTCACAGGCAGAACACCACTTAGCCACAAATCGAAATGCAAGGTTAAATTAAGGGGAAAAACATCATCCTATTGTCCATCCATCCACCATTCACTTCACCACTCAAATTTCCAAACTAAGAAAAAGAATCAACAACTTATCATAAGTTGATATAATGTACCAATATCATAACCAACCAAACCATAATCATATAAATCCAATTGAACTAAAGCCGGTGCATCATAGCATGGATATAGGCGGTGCATCAAATCACAAATCACAAATCAATTGATAATTATCACACGTTCACCCTAAACTTTCATCCGTCCAAACTAAGCCATTATTCAATTCGCAATCAGATAGGCCGCCAATAAACTCAACTAATCATTCAGAAACGCAATTTCAGATTAATCTATCAAAACAAAAACAACAAAATAAACCTAGAAAAGCTGCGGAAATGGAGAAAATGAAGAGAGAAAGTGCAAGAAAAGAGGTGAAAGCATACCATGGTGACAACGCCGCGTTTCGGGCGAGAGTTGGGGGTGGTGAGAGAATGAGGTCGAATTTTGTTGCCGGAAAAGTCGCCGGCAACGCTGCCGCCGACGAAAGGAGAGAGAAAATTGGTGGAAAGAGATGCTTTAAGAGAAGGGGAGCGAAACGAAGTGGTGGCAGTGTTAGTTGGTTTGGAGTGAGTTGGAGGAGATGAGGAGTATATTCGGGTGGTAAGGAGAGAATGAGAAGACGCCATTGATGCCGCCATTGTTGTGCAGATGAGAAAGAAAGAGAAAGAGAAAGTTGCAAGAAATCAACTCTCCAAGAAGAAGATAGAGAGAAGGCCTCTGTTATGAATCCGACCCAGTAATATCGGGGCTAAGGCTAAATGGTCGTTATTGTAACAAAATGTGATGGACCTCTTGGGTTTGCGAAATGGGCTGAATTGCTAAGATTTGGGTTTAAACTTTAGTAGTAGACCTCAAATTATTATATGGATTCGGGTCCATGTAGGTCCATGTATTTCTTACATGGACCCCCTCGAAACATTCACTTTGTATAGGAAAATGTTAAACCACCACCACCATTTCACCCAATTACTCCAACTTCGACACACTTCTGCACCAACTACGCGAACATCTTCCCCGTCCCTCGCACAACCACCACCACCACCACTACATCCACAGTAACGTTTGGAATGGAGTTGCATCCACTTCCTCACCTTCTCGAGTGACACATCAGCTTCTGTTGATGAAATGTTGGTTGCAGCACCGTGTAGACGGTTGCATCGTCAGCTGCAAAGGAATCGACGTCCTCGGCTCTGCGGTGGCGAGTTTGATAAACCCTATGAGAGAAAAAAACAATCGATTTGGGAGTGCATAAGTGAGATTTGGTGATGAAAGATAAATAATAAGGTTTTGTAAATCTTTGATATAATATGTGTTCGATATCAACAAGTTTGAGCAACTCTATCTTCACGATTGAAACTAAGATGAGTAATTTTATTATTGGATTTTTTTTTTTTTGTAGAGTAACTCAGCTTCACATTTGATGGTCCGCATTGTTGAACATTTTTGTAAAGAAAGTGAATATTTGACAATTCAAGTTGAACATTTGATATCGTTTGCACTTTTTTTACGTTTGAACATTTAATTTTAACATTTGAATATGCGGTTTATAAATGTGAACATTTGTGAATTATTACACATGAACATTCGAACTTTTGAATGTGAATATTTTTTTCTCAATTTGCATGTTTTTTGTGTCAATATCAGAATATAAGATGTTAACATTTGAATATGTGGTTATAAATATGAATATTTGTGAATCATGTATTACTACATGAACATTGGAACTTGCATTTGATCACATTTGGTTTTTCAGTTTGAACATTTTGGGTCAATATGTGAAAATTTACAAATATTTTCATATACAAAGTGAATAATTTGTTTGTTGAATTGACACTAGTGGAAAAAAGCACATCCGATCCAGAAAAATCAAGCTTACCAATCCGATGTTGGTCCGAATCGGGTGGGCTCGCAGCAGTTTGTAAAGATTAACTAATCTGGTTTTGAAGGAGAATTGGATCAGCCCCCCCCCCCCAAAAAAAAAAAAAATTTAAAGCATTTTTTCATTATTAATCAATTCAAAATCAATATATTTTTAAAAAAAAGCAGGGATAGAGAGGTAGAGGCTGGAGTTTCATATCTCACATATGTATGTTTTACACCAACAAATCAAAATACATCCATAAGATAATTCACAAAAATCTCAATATTAAGATCCTGGAATTACAAAATAAATCAAGAAATCAATCTAAAATTCACAACGAATTACAAAAACAAAATCTAAAGACTTACAAAAATAAACCCTATAGAAAAAGAGAGAAATATGAACAATGCAACAACCCAGAAAATTAACATCAACCCAACAACGCAAATAAGAAAATACGAAATAAACTCACATTACAAGACTAGTATGAACGGAATCAATAAAGAAAATAAAAAACAAAAATCATCCAAAAAATAAGATAAAAGAAAATCAGAAAAAAAAAATTACAAAAATTACAAAACAACGAATCTAAACGAAAATAAATCAAAAACAAAAGTTACAATAAAAACCGAATCAACAAAAAAAAATTTGAAAAAATTACAAGCAAACGAAGAACTAAAGAAATTAAATGAAAAATCTAAAGAAATTAAACAAAAATCATCTTAGATCTGACTTTTCCTTGCACTTCTTTCTTCGCATTTCGTTGCTTCCTCGGCAGAGAAAGAGAAGATTTGAGATTGTGAGGACCGACGGTGGAGAAATGGTAGACTCGAAGAAATTGATGCACCGTCACTAAATCTGGCGAATCAAGAGTTTGAGAGGAGAAAATTAGGGGTTTTACGAGCGAAATTAAGATTGTGAAGAAACAAAATGGTTCTTTGAGCGAGGAGTATGACAATTCTAATTTAGTTGGTGGTCGACTTAGATCGTCGTGCACCGTTCATTTGATGTTATATTTGAGAGTGGAAGGGGAAAGAGGAGAGGAGACGATGAACGACGATCTGAAATCTGGTGAAGAAATCCGGTGAAAGTAATAAAGAGGGTGGTGGCGTGAGTAGGAGAGGAATAGAGAAAATAGAGAGAGTTAGGGTGATGACGATGAACGACTATCTGAAATCTGGTGAATAAATTCAGTGAAGAAATCCGGTGAGAGTAGGAGAGAGGTGGTGGCATGAGTAGGAGAGGAAGAGAGAAAATAGAGAGAGTTAGTGTTTGTGGATTGAATGTTTAAGGATTTGAGGGTTTGAGGATTGAGAGTTAGGGCTTGTGGATTATGAGGATAAAATGAGGAAAATAGCATGAGTAGGACATGAAGGAGGCGCGTCCCAACTCTTTTATAAGACCCAATGCGAGTTTGAGGATCTGTTACTTGAGGATACGAGTAATAGAATACATAAAGTTGTCTCAAATAATTTTTATTGATCCGGTTTGGGCCTTGACCAGATAAATTGACTTTAGCTGATCCGTTTTGGGCCTAACCGAATCAGTTATGACAGATGCACTTTTTTCCGTTAGTGTGAATATTTGCATATTAAATTGAAGTTGAAAATTTCTATATACAAAGTGAATATAAATTTTCTTAAGTTGAATATTTGCTGAGAAAGTAAAGATGTGCAAGTCAATATTTGCATTTTTAAGCTGAACATATACAATTGAACATTTTCATATACAAAGTGAATATTTTGTTTTTGTTTAGTCAAATATTTGCTGAGCAAGTAAATATTTGCATTTTTAAGCTCAACAAATACAAACATTTCCATATACAAAGTGAATATTTTGTTTGTCAAATTGAATAATTTTATATGTTGAACAGATGCAATTTAACATTTTTATATACAATTAAATTTGAGTCTTTGTTTTCCTTTCCTTCTCGAACTATTTCCTTCTATTGAATTTTCAATGTTTTTTGGGGGAGAATTATCAGTTCTACAAAATTCAAGCAAATTTGTAGTAAATTCAAGCAAGCAACTAAGTTGAACATTTTTATATTCAATTGAATATTTATTGTCTTAAGTTGAACATTTATTGTTTTAATTTGAACATGTATTATTGTCAGTTGAACATTTGTATTTTCCAGAATTAAGGGCCTGTTCTCCCCAGCTTATTTTCAGTTCAGTTCAGTTCAGTTCAGTTCAGTTCAGTTCAGCTCTAATAAGTTCAGTTCAGTTCAGTTCAGCTCCAATAAGTTCAGTTCAGTTCAGTTCAGCTCCAATAAGTTCAGTTCAGTTCAGTTCAGTTCAGTTCAGATCAGTTCAGTTCAGTTAGTCTATTTATAACCATTTTGTTAAATATTATTATTATTAGTTGGTATAATTTATTTTACTAATTACTATTATTATTATTATTATTAAATATATATCATTACTATTAATAATTATTATTATTATTATTATTATTATTGTTGTTTCTATTATTTTTTATTGTAGCTTTACTAATTATTATTACTATTATTATTAGGAGGAACATGGTTTAGGTCAAAGCACAAATAAACCCACTTTTTTTAGCCCATAAACCAATCAAATCGCGTCAAGACGGTTTATTGTATAATTTTCGCGGTCCAACCCAATCATTATTTTTATTACTAAATATTTTTAAGCTATTAAATATAATTATTAAAATAGTAATATTAATTTACTTCTTAGATATTATTGTTATTATATATCATCGTCAAGTATTAATATATTAATACAAATAATATAAATAATATTATTATTAATTATCATTACTATCATTAATTATTATTATTATTATTAATTTATGATTATTAATATTATTTATTTATAACTATCATTTAAAAATATTCAAAATACTACTATTATTATTATTCATTATTATTACTTATCATTATAATTATTATTTAATATTCATATTATTATTGTTTAAAATATTATTTATATATTTATTACATTCAATTTATTTCAATGTAATATAATTCAATTCAATTCAATTCAATTCAATTCAGTTCAGTTCAGTTCAGTTCAGTTCAGTTCAGTTCAGTTCAGTTCAGTTCTGATAAGTTCAGTTCAGTTCAGTTCAGCTCCGATAAGTTCAGTTCAGTTCAGTTCAGCTTTGATAAGTTCAGTTCAGTTCAGTTCAGTTCAGCTGTTTTATGCCGAAGAGAACAGGCCCTAAAGGCAAACATACACAATGAACATTTTCAACAAGTGAATATTTTATTTGTTAAAATGAATATTTGCATTTTAACCTTAATAGATGCAATTGAACATTTTTATGTACAAAGTGAATATTTAGTTTGTTAAGTTGAATATTTTCATATACAACTGAATAGATGAAATTGAACATTTTAAGTTGAACATTTGCTTCATTTTTCAACTATATATGTAAATATTAAAATGAATCAAACACATTTGTTATAACTTGCGAAGATTCAATGTTGTACTTCAAATTTTGTTAGTAAGAATGCGAGAATTACAATATTCAAGCAAATTTCTTAGTAAAGATACAAATTAAATGTAACTATTTATAATGAAAATATTGACGAATTCGCAATTTGATACTTCGAATTACCTTTTTATTTTCTTCTTGTTTGTGTGTTTTTTCGTGATCAAATGTTGAATTGTGCTTGCGAATGTGAAGATTTCATTGATATCAATCTTATTTTTTTACTTTGATTTTGTTGTATTTTGCTATTTTATTTGAAAATTTTGGGTTGTTTTTATGGTTTTTATGGAGGTTTTGGAGTTTTTGAGAAGAGAGAAAAATAGATGATAGTGATTTTGAGGGATTTGAGGAGAGATAATAAAATATGAGAGAGATTTTGGGAGTTTTTTTTTTTGGGTTTTATGGTGGTTGTTGGTATTTATATAGTAGTTATATGGAATGGAATGGGAGGTATGTAAAAGGTGTATGGACACGGGTCCATGTAATACCATACTGCATTGTTGGATCGAGTTGGGGGTTCATTAAGTAGTTAAGAGGGTCAGAGTAGGGCTTACAAGGAATCAGGCTGGCCTGGTTCAGGTGGGCGTTATTTATGCTAGGATAAGTGTTTATTTCATCGGATTTTCCACCAACTAGCTCGAGTAATTCTTTTTTTCCAGCAAATGGCAAATACCCTTCAACCTTTCAATTCAATTTCTTGAAAATTCATCATATGTCTTTAGTGATTAATGATTGTTAACTTTTTTAGTCGTTCATTCATAAACTATTTGAAGTTAACTAAGCCGATCAAGCTAAATCGGTTAGAAAACTTCGAATCGAATTGAGGCGGTGGGTTGGAAGTTTGACCTTTGTGCTAAGGCTCTATATTGATTTTATTAAGATATACTAGTTCTTGGACCCGTGCAAACTGCACGAGAACTTTTTAGTAATTTTTTTTTGGGCTAAAATCATTGAACAAATTAATATACAACATAGACGTGATAATATTAGGATACATATAAAGGTATCATCAATTTAGTAACAGATTTAATAGCTATTTTATTGGAAAGAAAGTTAATAAGGTGAACCTTATATACTTAAGTGCTGAATTTAAAATTAATAAATAACAATTTCCATAAATATCCTTAAAATAATTTATATTAACAAATTAGGCAACTATCTTCATTAGTCAGTCAGTACTTAAACATTTTGAAACACTTCTTCGTTTGAATATACTTCATGTGAAATATCCTTAAAATAATTTATATTAACCCATAAGTTTGGTCAATATTCCTGAGAAGCATTATCGGTGCCCCAACCTTTAGTCTCACATTATGATTTGCTAAACCCAGGGCATTTGATTGTATTAAGAAATTCGTTTGAATATATTTCATGTACTCCAAAGTTTGTCTCTTCTTTTGAAATTGCATCAAAACTAAGGTAAGTTCTTTCTTCACCAGGCAATTGGGACAACACATGATCGTTAACCGTCTCAACTATGTCATGTGTTGGCGCAAGTATAGCTCTCTCTTGGAAATAAGTTGCTTCCCATAAATGAACTTCTATGTCAGGATATGTGTTGTCGACTACGGCCGCGATAGGGTCATCTCCTCCATCAATCAGTATATCGTCAGAAATTTCTACACAGCCCTCCCCATCATTAGGCTCTCCCGCCTCTCCATCATTAGGCTCTCCCGCCTCCCCATCCCCAATATTTAATATCCACTCTGAGAAATCTCGAATTTCAACTACAAATAAGGATCACACATGTCAATAATATACTATTCTTTGAGAAATTCATTTGTCTCTGTTGAGACATTTGACAACTTTTTAGAAAGTGATAGTTCTCCTAAAGCAATCCTCTTGTTTCTTAAAAAAAAATTAATCATTATCGAAGCGCAATCTAATATACAACATAGACGTGTAAATTTTGCACTTATAATATCATGTTTGCATATGCATAAACAAAACAATGCACTTGCAGTTTCTCATACTTACCTACTGAAATTGTTGGCTATTTTTTTTATTTTTTAATAATCTAAATAATATTGAAAAGATCCCTCTTTTTTTCAAATTTGATTTTCAGTGAAAATCTAGGTATCAAATATGTGATTGGCATTTTTCTTTTTATTAAATATGTGATAGTTAAATAATGCGTTTGATCATACTTTAAACTATTATATATGATTATATTACAAATGAATGATAGTAAATTTAAAAACTTCCATTTGGCAATATTCATATATAAAATGTTCATTTTCAATTTTTTTAAAAATTAGCAACATATACATGTGACTATTAATCAGTTAAATTGAGAATATGGGAATTTAATTTCGTATATCACCAACATAAAGTGTGCTAAGTTTTGTATATTTATTAGTTAGAATTGAGAACATGTGCTAAGTCATCAATTTAATTTCTTAGAATAGTGCTTGTACGACAGTAACATATTTGCTTTTAAGTTATTGATTTTTGTTTTCTTCTTTTTGGTTAGGCAGCTGAATCATGATGTATATACAAATCATATTATAAATCGTCATCTTTTAGTATTCATAAGATTGCAATAATATCATGATAAGATTGATCATAAGTGGTTAGGAATATTTTTTATTGCAAAAAATTATGTTTAAATGTATATGGTTGACTATAAATATATATTGTTTAAAAGAAACCCAAAATCTACTATACATCACATTATACTATACTGTACCATATGAGATAAATTGTTTTTATGGTAAAATCTTAACATTATCCTTTACAATTCATCGTTTTCTTTACTAATAGCTTAGTGATTCCTTTATTTTTTGAAAAAAAAAAACATACTAACACGGTTTATATGGAAGTACCTTTGCTTGAAGTACTTTATCTCTGGAATATCCTCATTAATGAATAGTCTTGTTGCATATCGAGAGTTAGAAACTCGAACCTCCCCTACACCACATCATATAATTTAACAGTGTGTATTGATATGTAATATATATGTATATATGCATATATGTATATTTAGATTAATAAACTTATCTAATTTTTTTGTTTTTAATGTAAATCGAATATAATTTAAAAAAGGAAAGTTCTACGGGATATTTGTTAATCATTCTAGAAAAAAAGGGTTTACTTAGAGTAGAGGAATCATATTAACATACCTTGATAACTAATTCTTTGCCCTAACTGAACCACAATTATAATTGGACCCTTTTCTCCATTGATAGATGCATAAGCTGTAAATTGATCCGCATACATGCCCCATATTACATACGTTATAGTTCTATGCCTGTCAAAATTTGAAAAAAAAACGCAGGTTGAAGTCCTCCTTCTTGCATGGTTAAACAAATGTTGAACAAAACAAATTTGTTAGTGCTTACTCTAAATCAATCAATTCCAAAGTCATAAATCTCAAATTATCATTTATAGTAATAGGACTGTAAGTTGTTACTTCTCCAATAAAATCTGCAAAAAAAGGATTTTTGAAATAATTAATTGACACACATATTTAGGATAACCATTTAGTAGTTGAAGAAAAGTTAAGTGTAAAATACCAATGTAGTGGACAATTGGAATCTTTTTTGATAAAATATCATCAAAGGAAACCAAATTCAGTCCATGCTCAGGTATAGCAGACTCATCGGAGTCACTAATTTGAGAACAATAGTTAAGTGTAATTCTGAAGTCATTTCGAAGTCTCGCCGATCCTGAATTCTCATTCACGCCAAAAGTCCGGAACTCTTTAAACGCGCCTTGCTTTATGAGATTTTTGAATGTATCAATTAGATTCTTTCGGCAAGATATTTCAATCTTGTCTCCCTTATTTAACCATACAAAAAGTGAAGAAAACAATTATTATAAATGAACATTTGTAATATAGGATAGATTAAGACAATATTAAAGATGAAAAAAATGACTTTAGTTACAAACCTGTTCGCCCATCAAAATCAGTTCTATGCTACTAATTTTTTCCTCTTTGTTATTTTCATTTTTTTTCTTTCCACGGGTACATGATTCTTATTCCTTATGCCACATGTATCTTATTAAGTAATGAGATGATTTATGTATTGTATTGTAGTCATCGTTAAAGAATTGGTATCAGTATTATATAGGACCCATAATCGATTGTGTTTTTTTAGTATAATATTCAAAAAACTTTGCTTTTGCTTTCGAAATTTATATAGTTTTTTGGAATGAATTTTATGAAATAAAATTGCAATATTTCGTAACATTATATTGGTTCTTTTTGTTTGATTGTGAACGAATTTCTATCATATTGCTTGATACTTGCACCAAATTTGTTCTATAATCTAAAATAAAATGTTAGTATTATTACCATATGTATGTCCATATTTCATAAATTACGCCAATTCATATCCCATATATTTTGAGCATATGTGGCTATTTTCATTGGATATAATTCCCCAATAATATGTAAGATGGTGTTACCTTTTCAAAAAAGGTAACGATTTTTTCAATAGAAGAAATGGTCGTAAAATTAACAGTTATACAAATAAGGAGTACATTAAAGCTTAAGCCATGTATTTTCAGAATATGTGGGTTTGCTCTTTAGGTACAATTTCTCAAATTAACTTTTACCAATAAGCAAATAATAAGGCAAAATCATATTCAGATTTTAAAATAGGTACATACATTCTTTGTGTATGATTGATGAAATTAACATTTATAAAAAATGTTGCTAAAGATCATGTTTACTTTAAAAATAATTAACATTTTTCTATGATAATAATATTATAATTTCCCTTAGTTACATTCTTTTGATAAAAAGAATATATAATTTCCAACTGATTGAGCTCCATAAAAAATGGTCATGAAAAATTGGTAGTTTTACAAATTAGGAATACAATATAATAAGAATCCTAAAGATAGTGTTCGGAATATATTGTATCAAATTAGGAATACATTGATTTGGAGAATGCCACATGTTCAAATACTGCAATGTTTCAATTTTTTGGCGTGAATTGTGAGGCCTCGTTTCACTGCTGACTGCCACATTGGATGATTTTTTCTTGCTTTAATATTATATATGATTATATTTTGTTTAAGAAAATAAGTTATGTAAAGATTAAGCTAAGTTAAGCAAAAACAAATTTTTGTCTCTTTATGCGGGTCTTAAAAAAAAGGATTAGGTCATTTTGGTAAATACATTTAACCAACTCCAATTCTTTTATTGATTAACATCTTAGAAGATTTTATGAAACCTCTATTGCTTAGTTTTCAACTTTTCAAAAATATATTAGCTGATGAATTAGTAGTTGTGGTTCTTGTTTCACATACCCTATAATTTGGATACCAAGCAAAGCTTGGACTAGTGGTAAAGGTTTGACATCATGACTTCAAGGTCATAGGATCAGATTCCACTAGAAGCTCTTTTGGGGTGAGGTTTTCCTTATCATCCCCCTCCCTCCAAGGATTCGAAAAATATATTAGCTGATGAATTAGTAGTTGTGGTTCTCGTTTCACATATTCTATAATTTGGATACCAAGCAAAGCTTGGACTAGTGGTAATAAAAGTTTGGACTCATGACTTCAAGGTCATAGGATCAAATCCCACTAGGGGCTTTTTGGGGGTGAGGTTTCCTTTATCATCCCCCTCCCTCCAAGGAGTCTGACATGCAGACTTGGCTGGTTATTCTTGTGCGAGGTGCCAGCTAGTAGGGCCATTCATCTTACCAACTTAAAAAAAAAATCCTACAATACGAATTTGATTTGACGTCTAAAATCCAAATAGTTTTTCAAAATCGAAATTTTCTTGTAATTGGAATAAAAAAACAGTTCTATATATAAAAAATGAATTTGATGGAATTTTCCATTTTTTATACCAGGATTACTCATTTTCACACTTTTCTTGGAAGAAAAAGAAAATCATAAGGGATTTCGAACTTAACCATTTTTTTTTCCATTATCCTTCTATTTTTTTTATTTATTGTTTGGGGGGTTTTTGCCACCAATAAGAAGGGGGTATTTCACAATTCATATGAAACCTAATACCTAATTAGTATTCGACTCCAATAAGTTGAGTATGATTCTTATTGGAATTTTTCAATCTCAATTTAAAAAAGAAAATTTTATTATTTTTTGAAAGCAAGTTATTGTTTTAGCTGATTAGTGATTAAATGGTTGTAACAGAGAATAGGTTTAGTTTGAGAGATTTCTCCGTTCCTTCCCACTTTTTTTTTAAATTGAACATTATATATTATCGTACAAGAAAAAGTTATCTAGTGCAAACTAATTTGGAGGCTTGGAGGGTGCTAATTAGTGCAATGCAACTTTAGCAAGATTATTACGTACCCCCAATAATTACAGTCTCAAGGCTGCCGGCGGCCGATTCCGTCCTCTTGTTGCCGGCGAGCCATCGTCTCCGACTGTTTCTAGCGTTTAGTGGTGCAATTAGTCTGTGATGCTATGTTTTCGCAACATATCTCCGTTATTGTGTGGTGTGAATAGGGATGGGCATGGGTCAAGGACCCTATCTGGACCCTGTTGGACCCGACCCTAATTTAAGAGTCTAGGTCCAACTTTTTCAGACCCTAAGGGTCCGGGTCCCGATCTGAATCCAAGTGAATTTTTTAGGGTCCTGGTCTTAAAATTTTGGACCCAGACCCAACCCTTAGACCCTAAACTTATTTAATATATACATTTTAACTTTTTTTTTTTGAAAAAAACAAACTGATTTTCTAAAAGACTAAAACCTAAACTAAAACACCAAAACACCCATTCTGAACTCTTATGTAAGTTGTGTTTGTTTCGTTTTTTTTCAGTTTCTATGTTTGTGTTTGTTTCGTTTTTTTTTTCAGTTTATATGTTTGTGAATTGTGTTTGTTTCGTTTTTTTTTTTCAGTTTATAAGTTTATGTTTGTTTCGTTTTTTCCAATTTTTATGTTTGTGTTTGTTCATGCGAATTCTTGTGTTTGTTTCATGCGATTTTTTGTGTTTGTTTCATGCGAATTTCAGATGATTATTGATATTAATAATGCTAAAAATTTGGCAAAATAAAGAATTTAGGCATGGACCCTCCAGCCCTAAGGGTCTGGGTCAGAGTCCAATTTTTTCAGACCCTTAGGGTCCGGGTCTGGGTCTGGAAAAAAAAATTAGGGTACTGGTCTAGGGTCTGGGTGGACACGACCCAACCCAACCCAGACCAGACCCTTGCCCATCCCTGGGTATAAATAATCTCTAATTTCCTTTTTTGGTAAGTTTATCTGTGTTGGAGAATCAAGTTGGGTATATCGTTACTACCAGCTTCATCTAATTAATTTTACCATGGTTCTTGCTACCAGTTTCAATATTTAGCTTGTTTGTTTGCAAAGTGGAAAAAAAGTTTCAGATTTTTGTTTTTATGCTTTTGCTTGTTTGGGATTTGTGGTTTTATCTAGTGGTTTAATTATCTTGAACCTTTAAGATGTGTTCCTTGAAAAATTATAAGAGACTTAAGACAGAAATAAATCAACTCCTCACTGCGGGTGAGGAGATAATGGACGAAGATGAAGCTATGCTTGATTTAATCATAAGTTCAAAAAAATTGGAGGGGCGTTCTTGTTTTTGCAAAGCAACTGAAGGAGGAAGGTAATTTACTTTTTAAGCAAAAGAAAATTGATGGTGCTCTAGAGAAATATGGATATGCAGGGGTCATTCTTGCTTGGTATGAATTTCCAGAAGAAAGGAAAATGATTGAATGTTTTGAACTGGCTATTTGTATTCTCCTAAACTCTGCAGCTTATTTTAGCAGAAAAAATGAATTCGAGCAGATAGGTAGGATTTGTTTAATCGTCTTGGATTTCATCCCAGATAGTGTGAAAGCTTTATTTAGAAGAGCTATGGATGCCATAGAGCTAGGGGAAAAGGATTGGGCGTATTGGGACTTGTTGATGGCTGTTAACATTGATCCTGGAAATAAGGATGTATCCATGAAACTTGAAGAGATTAAAATCCCAATAGGTTTAGGATTAGAAGTTTCTTTACCAAACAAGAAGGTTAAAACGTATCTCGAGTAGAATGATAGTTTTGAGCAGGATAGTGTGCAAGAGGATGACTCTTATTTGAGTTTGAATGATAAAAAAGGATCTTATGATTTATCTGTTTTAGAAGACTTGGGAGCACAAAAGTGTCCATGTGAGAATGGGGGAAACTTTCAAGTGAACTCTGAGAAGAGGTGAAGGAAGAGAGGATGAAGGATGTTGAGAACATTCTCAAATTTGAGAATGACTTTATTTGAGTTTGAATGATAAAAAAGGATCTTATGATTTATCTATTTTAGAAGACTTGGGAGCACAAAAGTGTCCATGTGAGAATGGGGGAAACTTTCAACTGAACTCAGAGAAGAGGTGAAGGAAGAAAGGATGAAGGATGTTGAGAACATTCTCAAATTTGAAAATTCTAATATGGCCGAGCCCAAGTGTCGGTTTGCTAACCGGCGGAGGAGGTCGAGCTCTCTTATTTCCGTTTCAAGGAAAGATTATCAAGTGTTAATGAAAGGAAAGTATATTCAGTGTTTCAATGATAAGGATGGTTCTATGATGACTGTAAGGTTAGTCATGAGTTCAGATGGTGGAATTAAGAGCAAGGAGGCATGTAAGAAAAAGACGGTGGTTATTTCGAATGTGGTTGATAATTTAAATCAGAATAAAGATGTAAACGACTTCAATATGGAGTTGAAAGATCCAAGTACAAAGAGCTCTGCCATGGAGGCTATGGGCGAGTCCATGAATGGAGATGTGGATACCGGAGTAAGGAGTAGTGTTATAGGTAGCCGTTGTCATGATACTAAGGTCAAGAATACAATCAGAACCTTATCCTGTTGCGCTCGAGGTTCGAGAGGGAAGTAGTGTTCACGACTTTCTATTTCAGCAAGGAGACATTGGTAGAATAATTGCTTATTGCTGCGACTGAATTGTTGCGGTTTTACCATACGCAGCAATAAACCACGTTTAAAAAGCATAAAATTCGAAAATCAACCTTTTGCGGCGGTTTTGGGCGGAAACCGCAGCAATAGATGTCAACGGGAGATTTCAATATTGTTTGACCGGTTTGACCATAACGTCCATAACTATTGCTGCAGTTTCTTTAAAAAACCGCAGCAATAGAAACCAAACCCTAAATCTAACATAAGTTGGGCGCACCTCCCTCACTCTCATTTCTCCCTATTATCACTTCTCCCTTACTCCTACAGTCCTAATCCTCCATGTCTTTCAATTCAGGTCTCCTTCACTCCTACTCTGATCTCACCGTCCCTCATTCTCACTCCTACGTACTCCTCCCTCTCTCTCTCACTCCTACTTCGCTAGCCTCTGCAAGAATGCAACAACCATCCTTCCTCCTCCTAGCTTTCTATGGCCTCACCACCACCATCAGCGACCGCCACCACACCGACAAACAATCCATGATGCGGTCCATCAATGCCTACCTTTCTTCGCACAATCATTCGTCGGTTGATCGTTCAAGCTTCGCGTTCTTTTCCCGTTGCCGCCGTTCATCATCATCACCGCCTTTCATCTCTTCCTCTCTAATCGCTGATGGCTCGTGGTTAGTTCGTGGCTAGTGGGTCGTCGTGCATCTCCTTCTTTAACTTTTTTCATTTAATTTAAAAACTTTTAAGAATTTGTCGTCTTTGTTGTTGTTTATCTCAACCACCGCCAAAGTTTAAACTTTGGGAGTACAGTTTTGATTTCAAATGTTATTCGGTTTTTTCACCATATACCCCTGACAATTTTTTTTTGCACCGTATACCCTTTCAGCATTCCAAATTCACCATATACTCTTCACTTTTCAAAAGATACATCAACTTACCCTTAATGACTAACGACGTTAATGTCTGTTAGTCATAAACTCCTAATCCCCTCTAACCCAAGTTAACTAACCCAAACCCTAACTCTCTCTAGCCTAATTAATCCTAAACCCTACCGTAATTACCTTCTAACCCTAATTAGCCCTAAACCTACCCTAACCATCCACCTACCACCCCTCCCCCACCTCCATCCCTTCCCTCACCCAGCCGCAACCCCCTCCCCTTTCCCCTGGAATCCCACCCCATCCCCTTTCCCCGACAACCCCACCCCCTCCCCTTTCACCGGTAACCCCACCAACAAACAACGAGCGTGAAGAGAGAGAGAAGGAAGATCCGGGACTGCGAGATCGAAGTTTTCATCCATGACGGAGGAGAGAAAGAGAAGGAAGATCTGGGACTGCGAGAAAGGGACTGCAGGTGGGGAGGGAGGTCACTGGTGCGAGACTGCAAGTGGAGAGGGGGGTCACATGTGCACGACTGCGGGGGTAGGGTTGGGTGCAAAAATTCGGTGGGGGTAGGGTAGGGTGCAAAAATCTGGTGGGGGTGGAGGAGGGGGCTGGCGAGGTTGCGGCTGGGGTGGTGGGCTAGGGTTGTTAGGGTTGGTGGGCTTGGGGTGGGCTGGTGGGCTTTTAGGATTAGTTAGGTTTTTAGGATTTTTAGGATTTTTTTTAGGATTTTTAGGGTTATTTAGGGTTTAGGATAGTTAATTAGGTTTAGGAGAGGATTAGGATCCAATGACTAACGGAAGTCTAACACCGTTAGTCAAAAGGGTAAGTTGATGTTTTTTTGAAAAGTGAAGGGTATATGGTGAATTTGGAAAGTTAAAAGGGTATATGGTGCAAAAAAAATTGTTAGGGATATATGGTGAAAAAACCGATTATTTTTAAAAACCCTAAAAAATTATAGCTTTTTTAGGGTTTTTGATTGAGTGAAAGAGAGGAAAAAATGGCTCGCATGTCCTCCTCTTGGGTCATATGAGTTACAACTTTTTTTTATAATTTGTAATTAGTTAGTCTCATTTCCCCATTTTGTTTTCTGATTTCTTTTATTTTATCTCTTGTATACTGTAATTGTTTTATTTTCATTATTTATGATTTTATACTCAAAAAATTGATTCAAAGTGTTGTACAAGTGACTTTTAGTTACTTTAAGTTTTTATTGCATTTTAACATTGAAAATAGTATGAAGATTTTAATTTCAAAATATTTTTCTTAAAAAAAGTGTACCTATTGTTGCGGTTTTCGCCCAAACCGCAACAATAGGTTCCTTTTATGTAATATTAAAAACATACATATTGTTGCGATTTTGGGAAGAAACCGCAGCAATAAGTTGTCGTATTGCTGCAGTTTTTAGGTAATTTAATTGTGGTGCGCTTAAAATCGCAGTAATATGACACTTTATCACCGCTGCAATAAGCAATTATTCTACTAGTGAGAATAAAGACAGTGACAAGACACTCCCTCGTCCACATGTGAAGAATGGTTGTAGAAGGAGAAGTTCTAATAATAAGATCAATGTTGGTTCATCATCTGATTGTGCTTTTGGATGCAGGTTGATCGCAGACAAGAAAAGAATTCTTGCTCCAGGGAAAAAGTGTCACTTAAGCTTTTGTTGTCATATTTGTAGTACTAAAAGCTAATAATGTTATCTCTAATAATGTTTTACTTTGTAATATGTTGTGCGTCGAGTCTTGTAACCCATAAAATGATCTTAAGTCATGAATAGTGATTTTGTGTTGCTTGTTTGTACTTGTTGCCAAAAGAAAAGAGACATTCCTGTAACACCAATGTGTATGAATTGCTGTTTGCTTTACCATGTTAAACACAATGATTCAATAACTATCTAAAAAAAACTATCTATTTTCATTTTCTTTTAATCAAGTATAAAGAACACCTTGACGTGTCCCTTTCTTAGGGCTTAACTATATATATACTCATATTCATAAACATTTCTGTAAGATACTATGCTTATAACATCTTCATATAAAAAGTGATACAATGTCAATTATGGCTTGCTTAAACAATTACAACCTGATATATAGTTATGACTAGCTAAACATACTTTCATCTACTTAGGTGAGATATTGCTAGTGATGCTTTAATGGTAACAAGTTTAATTGTAAAAACTATACATATGGCTATTACTACTAATTATGCATGTCTTTGATCTTACTATAACAAAGATATCATGATAAACAATCCCAATATCTATGCTAATTGTATTTTTTATCATTTCGTAGAACAGGCATTTATGCATAGTTTTACGCAAAGGGCGGGGAAAGATATACTACATAACGAGTGCTTCTTGTCTTCGCTTATTCCAAATGTAGGATTGCTTCAATTTAGTATAACTTGATAACTCTGGAAATTGTAATATGATATCAAGGGCAGTGTAATTATTGTCATTCAGGTGTTTTTCATTTCAGTAGAATTAGGGCTTCAGTTCAGCAGTGCTTCAACCATCTGCAAGTTCAAACATAGCTAGTTAGTACTTTTGAAAGTTTTTTTTTTTTAAGTTATTGAGCACAACAAAAATCATAAGTGACTACTATATCTTTTATTTTTGTTTTTGGAATATCCTACGCAGTGTCCTTATTGGCTCATTTTTCTGAATTTGTGATTATTGATTCTACCAATTGTACATAAAATAAGATCAATTCTAGTTTTAATTTAAGACATATATTTCCTCTATTTCATTTTAAATGCAACAAAGGGGTATTATTTGTGAGATATAAAATATTACTTTGTTGCATTAAAAACGAAACGGAGGAAGTATAATGGAAATTGAGCAAGATGGAGAAGGTTGCATTGTTACACTAAAATAACCTACTAGTCACTTCTCATATGCACTTTATTTTAGATTTTAGGACAACTAAAAGAAAAAAGAGAGTAAGATCTTCATTTCTTCCCTACATTATTGCCACAATATTTTAGATCACATGTCTTTTACATTTTGTCGATGTGATAAATCATATAAATTGGCAAATTAAAACTCCTATCTTTTGAGAATTTACTGATACATATATTTATCATCTTAATATAAGTATCTTCTCCTCCTATAAACTAAACTAAGTTATATGTATGTCTAAAAGGATTTTAGCACTTAGGACAAACAAAGAAAATTTTAATATGATTAGAACATGATATTTTATACAATATCAGTGAAATTCCTAATATCTTGTCAACAAAATTTGTTTTGAAAGAGAATATACTAAAAATAAGCCATTTTGGTGAAAAAAACAATCAAGCATAACATGTCAAGCAAAATATCACGTAATAAGTACTACTACTATATGTTAGAATCATTATTGGGACAGAGAGTGAGAGAACTATATAGATTAAGGAGATCAATTTCTATTTTCTAGTTAACTAAATTTTTGTCTCATTAGTCTACTTGACCTCTTTTTAATTGCATGTCATGCAGAGGCCACAACTTTCGAATCTCATGTTTACTTATCTAACATTTAGCTAAGTATATTTTTTAAATATTCTATACTACAAAAGGGTACGTATTGTTATTAAGTTGCAGGATAAATAAATTTTCACATATTAAATGAAAATTGTTGAAGGATGATTTTTACTCAATCATGTGTGACTTTATTATGTCTCTCAAGTCTCAAGTCTCAAGTCTCAACTATCCAAAGGAGCAATTTTTAAGCATATTAAACTTTACACTCTGACTATTCTAAGAATTCATGAATGTAATAATATTCCTATTTAGCTACACTGGAGAAGAATATGACATAATCCACTTTAGTTCTATCATTATATTTCTAAATATGTAAAGTATTCCGTAATAGAGATAATATATCTTCCATTCTGAATTAGATGAAATACTTCTTGTAAAAAGCTCTCAGAAGAAAAAGAGAAGCGTTTCATTTATTTCGAAATATTAGATCTTTACTTCATTAGAAAAAGAAGTAATTCGTACTAGCAACTATGAGGGATTAGAGAAAACAAGTACTATATGTATACCTGTTGTTGTTTCATCATGGTTGCCAGATGCAATACAGTGTTTCCTTCCTCATCCTCACAATTCAGCAAATCCTTAACAATCACAGCATTAATACTCACCATACACTCATCAATACAAGAACAAGTTGCATCTTTCAAGGCTATTTTCCCTTGACATTGGCAAGCCAATTTGAGTTGTTCAAGCAACACCAACAACACACCCAATTGCTTATGCTTCACCGCAAGGTGAAAAACAGTTTCATTTTTTACAGTCAAGTCCATGATGCAACTTGGGTAACGTTGCAAAAGAAAGTTGACAACTTCAATCTTCCCTGACATAACAGCAAAATGCAGGGGAGTCTTGTTCTCTTTACCCTTGATAGCCTCTTTCGCCGCACCCGAAATTTCTAGTAAGCTTCTTACCATCTCCACTTGACCATATTCAGCTGCTAAATGGATTGGATTGTAGCCAAAACGATCTAGTTTGGTAATAAAGGATGGCCTTATATTTGCAATTTCCTTAGCAAAGTGGAATTTTTGAGCTAATATAGCTATGTGCAAAGGAGTTCTAGTAAATGGGACTTCATCTATGAAGTTAAGAATATCAGGTTCATCCTCAAGTAATGCATAAAATGCATCTATGTTACCAGCTTGAGATACATCTACTAATCTCCTATCCATTTTTTCTATGATTTTCAAGTTTAATTTGTAAAAAAGTTAACTTTAACAAGTGATCTTTTGATACAATGGTTGAAAAGTGATGTGAATGAGAAATTGTTACTGTGTTATGGAGGTTATTATAGAAGATTAGAGTGTGATTCATCAAATATTGTAATATGAGTTTTACATGCAAAAGTAACGGTTGCTTCTTTGTATTCCTTGTTTTAAGTTCACATGAAGTCAATGAGTGTATGCAACAAGAAAAGTGGGCGATTTTGCAGCCTAAATACATTCTTGCACATCAGTAACTAAGTTCCCTAAAAGTCAGCTTTAGGTTCTTTGTCTAATTTGTATCATATTTTCATGCATTTTTTCTCCTATCATGTAAATAACTACAAATATTTTATCTAGAGGAATTATTTATATTTTCGTCTATTATCCGTTTTCAAAAAACTTATTATCTATAGAAGTCAGTTATACACAAATTTTTGTATACTTGTTGAATATTTTTGATGGGTAGTACTTAGTAGTGCATTTCTTAAGTTAGTTATCTATGGGAGCGTAATACATATAGTTCATACAAGCTATTCTAGGTAACAATTTATCAACTTGAATAACAATTAGGTTTCTTACGAACAACTAGTAGCTAATCATTCAATATTGTATACCACTTTGAATAATGATTAATGGACCTTAATGGAGTTACAAGGCCTTAAGATCTAAAAATATGATACTGTAAATTATTTTGTTCTGCACTTTAGAATCAAATTATACTATAGAAGACCACATATATTTTAGGAAAATTTGCCTAGAATAATCCCGCCTTTGGCCGATATTTCAAAAATAATCCCACCTTTGGATTATTTTGGAATAATCCTATCTTTGCTTACTAAATTGAGTTTTTGGTCCCAAGAACCTGTAACTTGGCAAACCGGTAAGTTTTCCCTCCTAGACCCTGCCCCAACCACCAGACCACGCACCAGCCACAAGGCCCCCAACCCCTCTTTCTCCCCGTCACCGCTTCTCTCTTTCTCATGTCTCTCCTCTCTTTCTCTCTCTCCTCTTTGCGGATTTCAAGGTAGTGCGAATGTTGGGTGCGAATGGTGAGATGATAGTGGTGAGATGGTGCGAATGGGAGGGGGTGGGGGCCGCGACGGGGGGAGGGGAGGGGGCTACGATGAGGGGAGGAGGTTGCGACAAAAGGAGGGGAGGGGGTGCGATAGGGGGAGGGGAGGGGGTGGGGCAGCAGGGAATTGGGGGTGGGGGATGGTGGGGGTGAGGGTGGGGTAGTCAACAGGGAATTGGGGGTGGGGGATGGTGGGGGTGAGGGTGGGGTAGTCAACAGGAAAAGGAGGCTGATAACCTGTTGTTATCGGTCATTATGTTTTTTGGACCAAAAACTCAATTTAGTAAGCAAAAGTAGGATTATTCCAGAATAATCCAAAGGTGAGATTATTTTTGAAAGACCAGTCAAATGTGGGATTATTCCTGACAAATTTTCCTATATTTTATGGAGGAGTACCTTGTTGCTTTAGTAAGACAAGTTACTTAACCGTCAGTTCTCATAATTTCTTTACTATAGAACTTTTGTAATGGGTGTAGGAACCATTCATTACAGATTGTAACATAGATATTAAGAAGGAAAAGGATGAGATATAGAAGGGATGGGATTTTAGAGTTGATAAAATAGTTATGTCGTGTCAAATTATATCGGATTTACCAGTAAATGGTTTGAATCCCCTCAATTCTAACTGGGCCCATTTGATCAACAACCTTTCACCCTAGCTCGACCTGTTTAATGAATGAATTATATGCCCGACTTATTGACCTGTTTATTAGTCGCATACATATGCAACAGAACAAATGAACCTCGTATATTTCTTATCCAACTTCTTGTAAACTAATATCTCGTCGAAATGAACCAAATAAAACAACCACAAAACACATCTTTTGTAAATAACTACAAATATTTTCTCTATATTTTATCCTTATTCACTTTCAAAAAGCTTATTATTTAAAAAAAGTCAATTATATACATTTTCGTATACTTATTGAATTTTTTTGATGGATACTAGTGCATTTCTTAAGTTATCTCTATTATATAAGGGAAGGGGGAGCTATGGTATCTCCGAATGAAGAGACTATATTACTCCTTTTTCCTTTCTAAATTACAAATTCACCTACAAATCAAACAGGGATTCAAACAAAAATACTGGAAATAAATTTATAACAATCACTAGCTCACAAGTCAATTAAAATCATGGAATTGCATAATTTACATTATATAATCACTCAAATGAGGAAACTTTACTAAAACCAAAAAATTAACTTACAAACTACAACCAATACACTACAACGTCAATACATAATCATAAAAATTGGACTTGAAATCAAAGTGTCCATTTTCTTCACAATATATGAAGTAGTGTACTTAATTCAAAAATCAACTAAAAAATTATAATATTAGAAATCATAAATAAATTTAATAAAATTTCTATTTTGTTTATAGAACTTAACTTTAAAAAGAAAAAAAAAAAAGACTGGTTAGAGACTTAAGTGATAGAGACTAAACCAAATAAATTTTGATATAAAAATAATCATACTTCGTATGTCTAATGTTTAAAGTTTGACTTTTACATATGTCGAAAAAAATCGAGTTTTTGTCTTGAAAAAAATCCAAGCATGCATCGCGTGCAAAAAATGCTAGTTTATTATATGTGCTGAGTGCAATACATATAGTTCATACAAGTTATTCTAGGTAACAATTTATCATACTTAAATAATAACAATTAGGTTTCTTACGAGCAACTAGTAACTAATTATTTAATATCAGTAAATGGTTTGAACCCCCTCAATTCTATTCGGATCTATTTGATCAACAACCTTTTCACCCTAGCTCGGTCTGTTTATTGAAGAATTATATTACCGGCTTATTGACCTGTTTATCAAGCGCACACATATACAATATAACAAATCAACCTCGTATATTTTTTATCCCACTTCTTGTAAACTAATACCTTGCGGAAATGAACCAAATAGAACAACCACAAAATTAATCTTATATAGGTAAGAAAGATATTCAAATTGTTGCAAGCCAACCTAATAATGTTCATAAAAGCATATCATTAAACGGATTATCATGTCGGGTTCGTATTAGAAAGTTCACCTAACCTAGCCCCACCCATTTAATAGTCATGGTGGGTCCATCTGCTTATATAAATAGGTTGAAAATTTTAATCCAAACCCGCTAATAATTACACGTCGGGTTTAAATTGATTTAGCAGGTCGTGTCAATTTTTACCACCTCTAGAAATAAAAGTTAATTTCAATAAACTTAAGTTAAACTTAGTAATTATAAGTTCAATTAAACAAAAAAAAGTTCAACGAATTTAAGTTTAGTAAAAATAAGTTTATGTTCAACAAAATAACTTAGATTCAACAAATATAATTGACAAATAATAATAAGTCCAATTTTGCAAAAATAAGTTCAATTAAGTAGTAAGTTTAACGAAAAAATTCAAGTTCAGGAAAAAGTAAATCAAATTAAGTAAAAGTGAGTTGAGGAAAACAATAATCTTTTTCCTAGATAATTAATTATTCCATTATTACAACTTATTTCTTACTTTACTGTTTATTCAAACTTAATTCCCAAACTACCTTCCAGGTAAATATATAGAAGTTTTTTCAAAAAATTGTGAAGATAAACCATTTACCCAGTTAGTGGTTCCCATAGACAAAAGCGTTAACCGAGTTAGTGACTAACTTGGGTTCACCACTAACTCAGTTAGCGATTTCGTCTACATATATATGTAATTTCCCGTAATTTTATAAATATATTTTAATTATTTATATATATTTGAGTATACTTTAGTATTTATATAATTTATTTCTTAAAAGATTGATTATTTGAAAGTCAAAGTAATTAATAAATAATTTTAAGTAATCAAATATTTCATCTAATCATACTTTGAAAAACTACTTTATAACAAAACTAGTGGATTTGAATTAAAAAGATTTTTTAATGTTGGGTTAGAGGAGTACAAATCTTATAACTTTTCCTATAAACACCTTTAGTAAACTAAACCATCAAAGTCCAACTCCTTATTGGACCTCTAATGGGTAACCTATATATACCCTTTATTACACAATTTCCTATACATTAAAAACATTTATTTTCTCGCTCTTCCTCCCTCGATTTTTAAGCTTGTTAAAGTGATGGCCTCTTGATTCGTCTACACAAAGTACATACATACCTATGTGTTGGTTGGAAGTATCATGTCGTAAGGATGAGATTTATGTAGTATCATGTATATGGAACTATTTTTAGTTCATATGTGATTTATATTCAATTGGATTTGCATGTTTTATGTTGTTGTGTGAAGTACGTTGATTATGATGATTATATTATGTTTGTATGAAAGATTGATGCAAGCATATGTGATTTGGGAACTTATTTTATTAATTCACATGAGTGATTAATACTTATGTTGATATTATATCATGATTGAATCATGTTGTCCCCTATGGATTATTTAATTACTTTATGGGGATCGAGAGCCTTATTTGGTAAGTTGGTTATTCACCATGAAAGTTTGGTTGATTGGTGACTTGGTTTAACAAATAAAGAAAAGGTTATGTTTTTAATATTTGGAATTAATCTTGGGTTGTTAAGTTGATGATCACCTCACCTAATCCCAAGATAGAAATGGAAGTTTGTGATTCTTTAATGATGATATTATTTGACCTACTTGTGAGTCACAACAAGTGAATAAATTATTAATCATATAAAGTAAAGTGTGGATAGCATTGGATTTCGACTTGTGCACGTTTGAAATGCTGAACAAGTAAGTTGGAGTACATGGTGGTAGCCCATGGCTTTTCTTGGGACCAGATTCATCACCGTGTCCTATATTTATTTTAAAGGTTCCTCGATATCGTAGGTTAGGGGAGTATGGAGTTGTGCTCGTAGTTCTTATTCTAGATTGAAGACTGGTTTTGGTTTAAACAAATCGTTCCATTGATTATTCCATCTAAATTAATTAATTTATTAGTTGTGAAGTTTAGTTCAGTAAAAGTAGTATGCGATATTATTATATTATTATTTACCAATGCTATTTATTAATATCATGTTAGGTCTTATTTATTTACTATGTAGTATTCAGCTTTGATGATTATGTGCTTTGTGTGTATGTATTGATTATGATTATGCCTTATTGATCCTGTGAGACCCAATCTATGAGCAGTCTCTCGAGATTAATAGAGTATTGTCGTTTACAGGTTTTGAAGATGATGCATCATGGATTCGGGAATTTGGAGAGCTTGTGTTGACTTCACATTTTACAGTTAACTTTATACTTTTCATAGTTGATTTTGACTTTTATGATTGACTTTTAAATTTGAGGTTGACTTTTGACTTTATTTTGGTTTGACTTTTGGAGTTGAGTTTTTGGTTGACTAAGTTTTATTTTCAAAGTTTATTTATTATTATTTTCGCTATAAAATTCTGAGTTTGACTTTACAAAAACCCATTGACCCACCCATTAACCTACCAAAAACTAAAAACCCACCCAAAACTAAAACAAACCCATTAACCCACCCCAGCAAACACCCCTTCCCCACCTTGCGAACACCCCTCCCTTTACCCTACCCCTGCAAACACCCCTTCCACACCCTCTCCCGCCCCTGCGAACACCCCTTCTCCCACCCCACCCCCGCAAACTCCCCTCATGCACCCCCTCTTCATGCGACCTTCCCCACCCTCTGCGAACACATCCCCTGCCCTTCTCTCTCCTATTTATCCTCTCTCTCTCTCTCTGTCCGCCACCTTCACCGAGCGAGGTTAATGTTGGGGGAAAGGAGACGATAGGGAATGGGCGAGGGAGGTGAGGGGTGGAGCTGGGAGTGGGGAGGGGTGGCAGCCGGCGAGGGGTGGCAGCCGGCGAGGGGATGCGTCGTGGGCTGGTGTAGGGGAAGGGGAGGGGAGGGGTGGGGTGGGGGTGCTGCTGATGGAAACGTAGCAGGGGTAGGGGAGGGGTGGAGTGGGGGGATGTTGGTTGTGGAAAATGTAGGGGCATGGGAGGGGTGGGGCTGCGGGGGTAAGGGTAGGTGGGGTGGGGGTAGGCGTGGGGTGTGCTTTTGGGGATGTAGGGGGCAGGGGAGGGGTGGTCTTAAGGGAGAGGGAATAGAAAGATGAGAGAGGAGGGGAGTGCAGAGAAAATAAAACAAAAATAACAAAAAAAAAATCTCAAACCAATCATATGGCGACACATAATGCATGTAACCTACTAAATAGGTCACAAACAGGTTAAAACTCAAAAGAAGAAAATAGCCCTACAAGCCTAACTCAATCAAGGATAATCAAAAGTTAGACTTGAAATTGGAAGATCACATGAGAATGCTCCTTACATGAGAAATGAGAATGAATCTCAACCACACGATTGGATTAGAGTTACAACACTTGTTCATTAGAGTTATACCCCTGAAAAAAATTTAAACCCAAAAAAAAAATATTTTTTTCCGAAATATTTTTTCTAATTTTTGTTTTTTTGGAGTTACATCACTTGTTCATTAGAGTTATAGCGTGTAAAATCCATTCTCATTTCTCATGTAACTATGCATTCTCATATGAACTCACTTCTATATATATATATATATAAATATAATAATATATTATATATATATATAATATATATAATATATATATATATATATATATATATATATACATACATACATACATACAAAATATTCATAATATACAAATCAACATAATTGCCATCAAAATTCTTATACAAAATAGACTAATCTACGTTTTTGGAATCCTTTTTGAGGTAGTGGCTGATGATTCAGAAGACATCTCAAAAAGTTAAAAAATGTCTCCTAAAGAGATAGTATAATTCAATCAGGGACAATAAGTTTGTTGGCGATGTGGTAGAGGCAAGATCGTGTCAATGTAAAGAATTGTATTGATAATATATGGGCCTAGAGCAAAAACTTAATCGCGGGCACTTATACGTTGAAACTTTATATTAGTATAAGTTATTTACTTCTAATTATTACAAATGTGCTGACTCAGCTTATATTGTTAGAGAGTTAGTTGTATATAAATAGCTATTATGTTACTAGCTATAACTAACTTTCATTTGCTGTAATATCTGACTCATTGAGTCTTCTTTCTCTCTCTGAAATAAACACAATTCTTCTGTGTTTCTTCTGCTTTTATGGTATCAGAGCCACAATCTCGTTCGTGAGATTGAGGTTTAGTAGCTTAATTGTGATTGAACTCTGTGTATATTCAATCGTGATTGCTGTTTGCAAGATAAATTTGCAAATTATTCTGAAGATTGAAGATAATCTTGAAGTTTCTGAAGTGTATAATGGCGGATTCAGATGTGAATTCTACTCGAACTAATGAAGAAAATGTCCAAAACTCGAACAATGGAGGTAATTGTGATCCTCTATTTGTCTCAAATTCGGACAATCCTACTGCTTCTCTTGTTTCTGCTACGTTCAATGGAACGAATTATAATAGGTGGAGTAAAAATGTTAGACGAGCACTTATTGCTAAAAATAAAGAAGGTTTTATAACTGGAACAATACCTATGCCTGCAATTACTCATAAAGACTATTCTAGATGGAATAGAGCTGATTACATGGTTACTAGTTGGATTCTGAGTTCCATGAACTCTCAAATTGCTGATGATTTTGCATATATCAATAATTCTGCGGATTTATGGAAAGAATTGCGTGAAAGATTTGGTCAGACGAATGGACCTTTGATTTATCAATTAAAGAAGGAAATTGATGGATTAAGGCAAGAAAACATGACGATAATTGCCTATTATGGAAAAATTAAGAAGCTGTGGGATGAACTCAAATCTTTAAGAGTTTTTCCGAGTTGTGAATGTGGGCTTTAAGCAAATGTAGTTGTCAATTTCTTAAAAGATTGACAGATCTTGATGATGAAGACAAGTTAATGCAGTTTTTTAGTTTGAATATGTTTTTGACAACACTATTACAAACATATTATCAATGGAACCTCTGCCTACTATAAATCGAGCTTTCTCAATTACTCAGCAAATTGAGAAACAGAAAGAGATTTCTGGTGCTTTGGAAGTTACTGAAAGTAGGCTATGGCTGCACAGAGGTTTAATCATTGAGGTATAATGACTGGAACACAGAAATTCCAAGGAAAGAGAGATTGGAAGAAGGAGAAAATGGATAAAAAATGTGATCACTGTGGAGGTAAAGGTCACACTGTTGAGCAATGCTTCAAGATAATTGGATATCCAGATTGGTATAATGCCATTAAATCTACTAAGGCTGGTGTTCCTGGAATGTTTGGTAACAAAGGTGGTTATAATTCTGGAGGCAAGAAGTTTGCAGCTAATGTTCATACATCTCAAGAAGGATTGACTGATACTCCTCTTGATGATAATTCTGGAGATATGAATCATGGTGAGAATCACATTAATCAAGATATGTTGAGTACAATATGTCAGGAAGTGATGAAAGTTATGCAAGGCAAACATGCTTCTTTTGCTAGTTGTGCAGGTAACAATCTTACACATTTTTTCTGCTTTGAGCCATAATCTTGCTTATGTTTGGATTGTGGATTCTGGAGCATTGATCATATGGTATTTGATGATAGATTATTGATAAATAAAGTGATGTTGAAGAAAGAAATCAGAGTAGGATTACCTGATGGATCACATAGATGTGTAAAAATGACTGGCATGATATTGAATAAAAATCTAATAATACACAATGTATTATTAGTAGAAGGATTTAAACATAATTTGCTTTCTGTGAGCAAATAGTTGAATATGCTGGTATCTTGTGGAATTTACCAATGATGCTTGCTATTTCAGGACCAATATGAGAAGAAAATCATTGCAAGTGGTAAGAAACATGGTGGTTTATATTACTACTTCAGTTCTGCTGATTGTCAAGATGGGACTGGTATGAAGTCTTCATGTAATTCAGTTGATTCTTGGATGGAATACAAAAACTGCTACTGGAGGAATGAATAAGGATACTGTCAGTAGGAAGAATAAAAACACTGATAAGAGAGATTATCTTGCTCTTTTGCATAATAGACTAGGTCATTTGTCATTGTCTAAAATGCAACATGTACCTGGTTTTAATTGTCAAGGGTTATCTGAATACAATTGTGATATATGTTTGAATTCTAAACATCACAAATTGCCCTTTCCTATGAGTAGAAGCAGAGCTGAACATTGCTTTGATTTGTTTCATATTGATCTTTGGGGCCCTTATAAAATTCATAGCGTCAATGGAGCTAGTTATTTTCTTACTCTACTTGATGATCACAGTAGAGTAACATGGACTTACTTGCTACACAATAAGTTACAAGTTGCTAAAACTATTACTGATTTTCTTCATATGGTTAAGAATCAGTTTAATACCTCTGTTAAATGGTGAAACAGATAATGCACTGAAATAATCAAGCAGGAATGCTTGAATATTTTTCTATCTCAAGGGATTTTGATGCAGAAAAGTGTTCCTTATACACCACAACAGAATGCTCGGGTTGAAAGAAAACATAGGCACCTATTAGAAGTAGCCAGATCATTGAAGTTTCAGGCTAATCTGCCAAAAAGATTTTGGGGAGAATGTCTTTTAACAGCCACATTCCTCATTAACAAAATGCCTACTAAAGTTCTTGCTTGGAAGTCTCCTTATGAGGTTATGTTTAACAAGGTGCCTGATTATGATGCTTTGAGAAGTTTTGGTTGCCTATGCTATGCTTATAATATGAACATTCACAGAGATAAATTGATGCAAGGCAAGAAAATGCATCTTTCTTGTTATCCCTATGGCAGAAAGCATATAAAGTTTATGATCTTGCCACAAAGTCCATGTTTGTGTCCAGAGATTGTTATATTCTTTGAGCATTCTTTTCCTTTTCAAACTGAAAACTCTATACCTTCTGACACTCATCTTGAACTGGTGTGCTTTGGTGACAATGATGATATTCTTACTCCTAATTCTTCTAACTCCCAACAACCTACTATCTCTCATAATATATCCTCCTCTAACACTCCTATTTCCAATAATTCTTCTAATACTCTCACACATATTTCTAACTCTCCTGTTACTCATTCTTCTTCTCAGTCTTCTCAAAATGATTCTAATACTTCTTCTCCTATTCTTAGACACAGTACAGACATGTTATTCCATCCACAAAATTTACAGACTTTGTAAATACCTATATTCCTCACAAAACTGATATCTCATCTTCTGTTAACAGTGAATCTCAATCCTTTGCTGTTAATTCATGTCAAATTCTTGAACCTAAACATTACAACCAGGCTAAACATGATCCTAACTGGATTGATGCAATGCAGAAAGAGATACAAGCTCTTGAAGTAAATGAAACATGGGAGTTAACTTTTCTTCCAAAAGGGAAGAAAGCTATTGGTTCTAAGTGGGTTTATAAAACCAAACTTAAACCAGATGGGTCTATTGACAAATATAAAGCTAGACTTGTAGCTATTGGCTATCAACAAGTAGAAGGGCAGGATTTTACTCAAACCTTCTCACCTGTTGCCAAGTTAGCTTCAGTTAGAGTAATCATTGCTCTTGCTACTGTTAAGCAATGGAAGATGTGTCAACTGGATGTCAACAATGCTTTCTTGCATGGCTATATTGATGAAGAGGTGTATATGGTGCCTCCAGCTGGGTATTCTAAAGCTCAGAAGGGAGAAGTTTGCAAATTAAAGAAGTCTCTATATGGTTTAAAACAAGCTTCAAGGCAGTGGAATAAAGAGCTTACTAAATTCCTTCTTTCTATTGGCTTTGATCAATCTAAACAGGATTATTCCTTGTTTACCAGATCTTTAGATGGTGAATTTCTGATCCTATTGGTTTATGTAGATGATATGTTGTTGACTGGTACATCTATGACTCAAATTCAAGATGTTAAAGTAGCTCTTGATGTGGCTTTCACAATCAAAGACTTGGGTGAATTAAATTATTTTCTTGGAATTGAAATTTCCAGAACTTCACATGGTACCTTCTTATCTCAAAGAAAGTATGTTAAAGACATACTTACTGATACTGGCATGGCAGATTGTAGCTCGGTATCTACTCCTCTTTCTCCTGGTTTGAAGTTATCTACTGATACAGGGGTGGTATTGGAAGAACCTGATGTTTACAGAAGACTTGTTGGCAGATTACTCTACCTAGGTCTCACTAGACCTGACCTTTCTTATGCAGTTCAGCATTTAAGCCAATTCATGCACTGTCCTCGTGCTCCTCATCTAAAGGCTGCTCATCATGTGCTTAAATACTTGAAAGGTACTATGAATCATGGATTATACTACACTACTAAATCTGATCTTCAAGTCCATGCTTATAGTGATGCTGACTGGAGTGGATGTCAATATAGCAGCAGATCTCTTAGTGCATATGCAGTTTTTCTTGGCACTAACTTAGTTTCTTGGAAGACCAAGAAACAAACTACAGTGAGCAAATCCTCAACTGAAGCTGAGTATAGGAGTATGTCAAGCACAGCCAGTGAAATTGTGTGGATTCATAGTTTACTGGAGGATCTTCATATCACTACTTCTCTTCCTATAACTATGTATTGTGATAATACATCTGCAGAGCATTTAGCTCATAATCCCATGTTTCATGAGAAAACCAAACACTTGAAGCGTGACATGCACTATGTTAGAGAGCAAGTTGCTGCAGGTTTTCTTACAACAGCTCATGTTTCAAGTCATCATCAGTTAGCAGATGTGCTCACAAAGGCTTTGCCCTCACCTCAGCACATTTCTCTTTGCTCCAAGCTTGGACTTGTTGCTCATGTCCAGCTTGAGGGGGGTGTATAAGTTATTTACTTCTAATTATTACAAATGTGCTGAGTCAGCTTATATTGTTAGAGAGTTAGTTGTATATAAATAGCTATTCTGTTACTAGCTATAACTAACTTTCATTTGCTGTAATATCTGACTCATTGAGTCTTCTTTCTCTCTCTGAAATAAACACAATTCTTCTGTGTTTCTTCTGCTTTTAATTAGTTATAACAATTACAATATATTTCGTACATTAAGATTAAGTCATCATATACAAGCTTGACTATTAGCCATATATAGAAAAAAAAACATAATTGCATTGATAAGACTAATACCTATCACAACCATGGCAATTGAAAAAGAGAAAAGAAGATGAGGGAAAGTAAATAATTGAGAAGTCAAGAAAGATTTAGTTATATAAGTTTTGGAGATAATATAACATTAAAACGTAGGCTCTGAGCTGCCGCTCATCTCGCTCCCCCATCTAAGACCCCTCTGTCAATGTATGAGGTCGTCGAGGTGGATGCAAGGCAGTGGTGGCTGATGAGGAGTGGAACTGTGGAAGTACTGGGAGTCTGGGAGTAGCCGAAGTCGATGCCTGGACTAAGTGAACCGAAGGCAACAAAATTGCTAACTCGATTAGCGGTGAAGCTTTAGTAAACTATTAATGAGTTAGAGAAAACCATAATGTATACACGCCACGTGACACCTCTGTTACTCCACTAGAATTGTCCAATGTGTACATAAGTCATGTTAATTAACAAAAGTAAAATTAGCTTACAACAAGATTGAACCTGTAACTTCTTGCTATTGTACATGACATAATTACCATCTCAACCAAGTTTTAATCATGCTTTAAGTGTCCACATTATTATATTTGTACCTTTTGAATGTTAAGTTTTCCTTAAATATATTTTAGTGGGAATGAAAAAAATGCTTATCAAGTTCGGAAACACAATATCAACCCGAGACAACGGACGATATTTTGATTGATTTTGAGAAGGTTGGCGGTAATTTGACCGATTTTGAGAGCTAATTAAGCGATTTTGTTGCCTAGGCATTTGATTTTTTGAGCGGTTTTGGGGTTGATTTCTTATATAATTAGGATGATTAGGATCCATAATTATAAGAATTTGAAAATAAAGAGCAATGGAAGAAGAGTTAATGAAAATAATTAGAATAAATAGAAGAAATTAGTGAAGATGGAGAAAATTAAGTGTGTCCAAAATATAGCAAAATGAGTATCTATTTATAGATCTCGAAAAAATAGAGCCGTTGGTAATTCTTTTATTTACTTCATTTTTTTTAAAATATAACCGTTGCAAAATTCACAATGGTTATATTTTAATTGCCCAATTAAACGAAGCCATGTGTCAACAGTGCCAAATGGCACGCTGCCAGTTACAGGGTGTCAACTTTTCAATTTTTTTTGCCTGTCCTCGCAGCAAAACGCAACGTTTTGCTGCGGAGATGGACAAATATTTTTTTTAAAAAGGATGATCAGGCAGTGGGTCCCGCTCCCACGCCTGATCATCTTTTCACTCACCCCATGCCTTTTTTTTTTTTTTCTCAATCCTCTTGAAATCTTATTCTCAATCACCATTAAAAGTCTTATTTTTAAGATTGATGACTTAATTTTATTTTTCAATTGTGAATAAAGATGATCTAAATAGTATTAGTTTGGAAAAAAAATTCGAAAAACAAAATTTAAGTTGAGAAGAACAAACCTATTTTAAAGGGCCACAAGCTAGAATGACTATGCATGTAGTAAAAACAAACAAGTTGAAGAAAGGATTGAATTGAAGGTGAGAGCCCCCTAAACCAAAAGTGTGTTGTAGTTTTGTTCTCTCTCAATCCCATGCTCCAACCATGAATTCTTCCACCCAATGAACCCATGCTCTTGACCATCCTCACAGTACATGATTACACTCTCCTCTTCTTCCTCCTCAAAATCATTCAACTTCACAATGAACATGGCCTTATTATCTTCTTCTTCTTCTTCAACCCCAACTCATCTTTCCACTCTCTCTCCTCCTTCTTCCAAACCCCACCACCTTACCCACAAACCTTATCTTTTTCTTCTTCCTCTCCAAAAACCCAGAAAAACCCACCTCTTAATTTCTCCTCTTAGAGTCTCAGCTTCTGATAATGGAGCTGGGGTTGCAGCCTCTACTGCTACTGTTACTGAGGAGAAGGTTTTAGAAACCCCATCTGAGGAAAAAGGAACTGATTCTTCGCCCAAATTGGAGGAAAAAGAAGAGGATGTAACACCCATTAAAACTGCTGAACAATTGGTGAAGAAATTTCAGAACCCAAAATGGGTTAATGGAAATTGGGATTTGAAGCAGTTTCAGAAAAATGGCACTACTGACTGGGATGCTGTTATTGATGCTGGTCAGTTCTTAAATTTGAAATTGTAAAGCTTTTTTTTTGGTCTATCCGAAATTTCATCTTTTTAATTTGTTCTAATTGTGTGTTGGTAAATTTGTCTTTGATTTAAGTTTGATGTTGAGTTTGAAGGTATTTAGTTAGAGATTATTGGTTTATCTTGTTTGAGTAGCTTCTATATATGCTTATCTCTTGATAAAGAGTTTTATAAAGGGTCCAAGTGAATTTTATACTGCTTGTAACATGCACATAAATTGAAGTGTAATGTTCTCATTAATGGAGTCATGAAGATCTTAAATTATTCAAAAGCAGTTGAGTAATGAAACCAAATTACTGCATTTCATGATACTTTGACTCCCAATTTGCATGTGTGGATGTATATTTCTAGTAGTTATATCTAGTTACAGCCATAGCATTCTCATGGCGAAAATCAAGCGGTGAGCTTGGTTTTAGGGATGAGATAATTTTTTATTACTTGATTTTTAGATGTAGGCGATGTTAAGCTCTTGAAATCTGAATATAATGGAATTTGTGGTAGAATTTTTTAGTTTGAGGATGAATATAGTGTACCTGTTACTTTTGCTATTCGTTCCAGGATCTCATTATAGTGGTTGATATTAAAATTTCTGTCCATAGGATGTTAACTTTGGTATAAGCAGGTGGTACAACTCCATCCAAATTGCATCAATAAGAGTTCCTCTACAGTGTCATCTTCTATTTGGCTGTTTAAATCTTGAGTTAAAATACGTGCTCGCTGCCACTGGTCAGGACCATGTAAACAAATCCTTGGTCTTAGATGCCCCTTTTTGATCTTTATTTTCCCTTAGCCAAAGTGGTAACTTGGCATTTCACCCAAAAATAAACCAGATAGCATCTAAAAGTCAAGGTGTAAGATAATTGGAGTTTCATTCATCTTCCATGGACTCGATCCGTGTCCGACTTTCACCGGGCCCTTGGGGGGTGGGGTGTTAGGGGGACTATACACCGACCATATGTCAATCTGAGATAGGAAACCTAGTGGGGCTTACATGTACCCAGAAAAAAGAATTGCAATAGCATCTAAGCTTGAGGTTGGGGAAGATGAGAAACGAATCTCCGATCTCTTAGTTGGAACGTGGGAAACTCAATCATTAGGCTCTATGTGAGCTTAGTCTGCGACTCTTCTGGTCATGTATCAATATATTTTGTCTCGGTGCTTTTTGCAATTTCAATTGTGGAGCAATGGTGAAAACTGAAAAGTAATCTCGCAAGTAATACTTGCCTTTGTGCTAATATCCTTTTATTTAAAGCTTGTGCTGCTGGGATTTGTGAGACTTTGCTTCCCTATGGCGTGCTGTCTGATAGGCTTACTCGCTGTTATAATTCTCTCTTTTTATCAATAATATGAGTCATCATGCCTTCAAAAAATTATATGAGTCATCAGATGTCTTCTCAATCTCGACATAATCAACAACTGGCTTATGGTTTACAGAGGTGAGGAGGAGGAAGTGGCTTCAAACCTACCCGGAATCTTCCAATAATGATGAACCAGTAGTTTTTGACACTTCTATCGTCCCTTGGTGGGCATGGATCAAGAGATTCCACCTTCCTGAAGCTGAGCTTCTTAATGGTTTGCTTCATTCATGCATTACAAATTATTTCTTATCTCAGCTAATCTAATTGATTTCTTCGTAATTTGTTGAGATTTTGCTTTTTCTTTCCGAAATGACAGGTCGTGCTGCAATGATCGGTTTCTTCATGGCGTACTTTGTTGATAGCTTGACTGGTGTAGGTCTTGTTGATCAAATGGGTAACTTCTTCTGCAAAACTTTGTTATTTGTTGCTGTTCTTGGTGTGTTGTTCATCCGGAAGAACGAAGATCTAGATAACTTAAAGAAACTACTAGAAGAGACGACTTTGTATGACAAGCAATGGCAAGCAACATGGCAAGATGAGAGCAGTACCACTTCCAAGAAAGATTAGCCTTCTAGTTTATAGATTTTTCTTCTGAATATGGTTTTGTTTGCATTTATAAGGATAGGCTTCGTCCAATATTTTATCCGTGAAGACTTTTTTAACACGATTTTTATGGTATGGAGCATTCCAGTGACTTGTAACCTCCATGTAGAAATGAGAGCATGGTTTGTTGGAATTTAGAGTATTTGGTTGATTGATTTCATGTAACGTATCACTTGAATAACTTGGTTATGGTGTCGTTGTTCAAGTTATGTTAATTATACATGTAGATTGTTTATGGTATAGTAAACAATAAGTTTTGAAGAATAAAGAAACCGCGAACATAATATGCTTGGTGGTTTAGCCAAGCATGATGCAGCAAGTGCGCATAGCATGCTCGGCAAGCAGTGGGCTGGAAGCATCACAAGCAGTGGGCTGGAAGTATCACTCGCTCAGCATGCTCGAGGCATCGCATAGAGGCAACGCACAGCAAGCTCGCGCAGGGCTGTAGGCGTGGGCTGGAGGAGTCGCATGTCGCGACTCGCGCTGCTCGTCGCGACTCGCGACAGGCCTGCTCGCGACTCGCGAGCTCTGTCTCGACTCGCGACGAGAGCCTGTCTTCGCGTGTTTCTTTCAATTCAGCGAACGGTTGTGACGGTTTTTTGGCTGCGTGTATAAGAGTGGTTTATACCACAGATGAAAGGACATAGTTTTTCAGAAGATTTCTCTCAAAAACAAGCACTCTCTCTCAAGTCTAAGAGAAGATTAATCATCAAACACAAAATCTAAAATCTTATTCTCATTTTAACAAGATTCATACGAGCGTGACTCTTGTTGTTCTTCTTTGTATCTCGAAATTGAATTCCGTGCAACCCGTGCTTCGTATAGGGTCGGAATATCACTTTTGGGAAAGTGTCTACACACGCCTAGAAGATTCGTAGTTCATTGTATTCATCTTCTTCACCCTTTCTCTAGTTCTAACATGGTTTACCATTGCAATGTTTCCAGCTAGATTTTAAACTTTCAATCCTCCCTTTTGTCAGTTAATATAATCCTAATTGTTGTCATTTCATTAAACGACGATATATGAAGACAGGTTGAAATTGCACTGAGATTAGGGAATGTAGACGAATCTAACTGGAGTTTGTGGTGGCTGAGGAACTGGATTGGAAAAAGTATGGATTCTAGTTGTAAGATATCTAATATAACCGTCGCTGTAATTGAGATCTCATTCAAAGAGAAAGATATCAAATATCTAGAGTTTCCCCTTGTATATTATATGGATGGATGATCCGATCCGCAAGGACCATGATTGGGAAGTTTCGGCAATGGTATGGATGATCCGATCCGCAAGGATCATGATTGGGAAGTTTCGGCAATGTGTACAGGTAAGTAAAGCAGAGAGTTGGCACTATGGAGATTTCAAAAGAAGTCGAGGGAGACCAAATTGACTTGGATGGAGTTATAAAGAGTATGCGTAGAACAAGATTGCAGCCTTTCAAGAGCATAGAACGCTAGATAGAGGTGAATGAAGGAAGATGATATCTGTGAACAATAACAAAATATATGCTCTTAATTTATACGATTGACCCCCATCCTTGGGATAAAGGCTTCGATATTGTTGTTTTCTCTCTGCCAGAAAGAATATTCAGAGAGGAGAAAAAAATAAGGCAAAAAAAGGAAAATATATACTACCTCCGTTTCTTTTTAATTGTTACACTTTGACATTTTACACTATTCACAAATTGTACTTTGACTCTCGTTTGTGATTTATATGTGAATAAAAACATAGTCATGTGGGATCTTGTTAGATTCGTATTAATATGTATTTTATTAATATGTAGTTTTTATATTTTTTACAAATACAAAATTAGAGATATAAATGCTCAAAGTAGTGCATCGGCATGCGTGAAAAGTGTAAGTGTAACAATTAAAAAGAAACGGAGGTAGTAGAAAGGAAAAAAGATAATGTGTACTTCTGTTAGGACAGATTTAGGACGGCCAATTTAAGTAGATTTGTCATCAAAATTGCAAAGCCAGAAACTGGTGCACCCATATGTAAGTAGTGGATGGATCATGATCTTTTTGTTGAAATTTGGCATTAGCTAAATCGTTCTATCTTCTTTCCATTTGGCAGAAATGTGTATACAACGAATTTAAGATAAAGTTTAGTGACATTAACAAAATGATAAGCCAAGAAATTTAGATTCTAAGAATCAAAGCCTTCAAGCAAAATACAATTCTCTTGATGATAGAAAAACTGTAGATCCTAGTTTCTTATTCTAACTCTATGATTCTATATTATCTGTAAAATTTATACCAATAGGTCTATAACGAGGAATCTAAGATCCAAGTACACTACTTACAAGGACAGTTATAGGAACTCTAGCTAGATGACCCTTGTCTCCTCGCAGTAACATCTCACCGAAGCTGTAATTATTGGTTGCATCTGTTGCTTCCAGTACGAGCTTCAGCAGCCGTGTACCATTGTGACTCACAGTAAAAGTTTTCGGTGTCACCTTCACTCTCACACCCATTGGTGGCTTCACAACAACACTATAAGTCTCGCTCTCGTTTCCAACATTTGTTACAACTCGTGTGACTTTTCTCGAACCCACCAAATTTGAGATTGTTATAGTAGGGGAATTCAAATCTGAGCACCAACCTCCTTTTTTAGTTGGACATCCAACACCAACTGACCGCCTCACAGACTCATCGTCAACCCCTGGGACAGCACACAGGAACTGTACATAGTTCTTGAATTTGGAAATGAATACGAGTCCAGGGTCAACAGCCCGAGAAGGGTTGATGGATCCAGCTCCATAATCGAATGGGGTGGCTGGCGCCAACTGGTTTGTCTTTTGTGCCATGATGGGGTTGCCAGCATTGTCTGCTATATCTGTCGTTGTCATCATTGCTGATACTATAGCAGAAGGCTTCCAATTTGGGTGTTTGTGCTTGATCAATGCAGCCACACCAGCTACATGAGGAGTGGCCATGCTCGTACCCGATACAAGTGCAAAACTTTGCCCTAATTAAATGACAACAGACGCATGAGACAGTGTTTTAGGGGTTCTACGAAATGCTAAATTACGAAGTTTCTTTGGTGAAGGCAACATCACGTCATGCACAATCCATGATGATGTCTGGGTCTCGACAAAAGTTTCTTACAAGTTTTCAAAATTTTAAAGTATGAGGTAATCAACCCGAATACTGATTCTTCTGATTTGTGTAGATATGCAAATGGATAAAATCAACATAAAGGTATCCATCTAAAATTTTGGAAGCTAATGAAATTAAACCCACAAAATCTTTGAAAGTGTAACTCCTTAAGGCCAAGTTTTTGCAAACAATCCCTCATACCTATCATTTAGCATAAACAATCCCTCATATAGTGAAAATCCCATTAAAACCCATGCGTCCTTAAATCATATAAAACGATTTAACTCCAAGAGAACATATAATTGTCGACTAAAACACAGAAGTTTTAAACAGAAAAATGATTAAGGTGTTTCATACATAAGTATAGAAGTTGATATACTGCAGATGCACTACCTTTTATGTAATGATCTCCCTCACTGTTAGGACTCCAAGCAGCCCAAATAGAAGAACCTGGAGCCATGACAGTTGGTTTCAGGACATCAGCTGTTTGTAGAAGTGCATTATTCACGTCAGGTCCTCTTGATGAGTAGGATGCGACAATTGGTGCTTGCCCAGTGTATATTGCCTGTCTGCCATCTAATATCCTGGCTGTTGCACCAAACGCAAGCACTCTTCCTGTTCTACCTCTAAATGTCCTCGCGTTGTAGTACTGCCAAAGAGCCTGCAGGCAAAAGTTGAAGACAGCAAGATTCATATAGACAGTGGAGTTATCCAGGCTTCACAATTCACCTAACTCTAAAAGCTCCATCAAGGGAAATATGTACAATAGAGATAAATCCGTCCAGAGGTCAAATGCAACACAAAAAGCTAAGAATTCATGACAATGCCCATAGTGTAACAAACGATGTGCCAAATGGATGAGGCATAAAACATGTAAAACAGCTCCAAGCCAGCAATGAGGATTTCTTTAAGTTAGTGCATCACAGTACACCATACCGTAGAAGCTTGTATGTTGTTTAGGACGATTCCAGGCACCCCAAGGGTCACGGTGGTACCCTTGACTTCCTCAGAGCCCACATCAGGGTCCATTGTCATAATAAAACCAGCAGCTCCAACATTATTCATTGTTTCAGCAACTCTAACTATGCTTGCGGAGTCAAATTCAAAATCAAAGGTATATGTGCAGATAATAAGTTTCCCGCGAACCAGAGATGGGATAAAGGCATCAGGAGTTTGGCAGCTTTCAAGGAGACCAATGCTAGAATTGTGCCGACTGACATCAGCTGCAGCAGCCATGGGAAAAAGAGCATTTCCTGGAGTTGGAGCTGTAATATATACAAGCTACTCAGATATAAAAAAAATAGTTAAAGAAATGAAGCACTCTAGCTAAAACCACAAGTAAATAAGTAGATGACAGATTCTCTGAGTCATATTTACGTGCAAGGCCCATGCCGGATAAGCTGTGTCCACTACCCAACACAATGGAATTATTGTACTTGCGATCAATGATGGAGGCAGCAACAGTCGTAATCCATGGGCTAAAAGAAAGGATTGAACTAGAAGAAGGGCCACCATTGCCAGCAGCTTGAATTACAACAACACCAGCTTTTGTAGCAAACAATAACTCCATTTCCAAAACATTAAGGAAGGCAGAAGGACCAGGCGGAACACTAGATGGCCCAACTGAGAGGCTTAGTATATCAACTCCATCTTCCACAGCCTGGAGGGGAAGCAATGACCAACTAAGCATATAGTTAAAGTTGATATATTGTGGACCTCTACTTTTATTTCTTTCATTCCGTCTTTAGTCAGAGAAAAAAAAGAAAAAAGATCGAGTCCATTTGGGAACAAACCTGATCAACAGCAGCAACAACATCTGACATATAGCCTCCAAATGTATAGAGAGCCTTGTAGACAGCAATGCTAATGAAAATAAAGTAATGCATTAGCAATGATTAAGCACTGAAGGTATCCTAAAAGACAGTATTCCTCCACAAGGAAATTCATCATCTGACTAAATTTGGAAGTTCTGTTAACATGTACACAGATAAGTAAGTCCTCTTTTCATGTTCCAATGTCTCACCTAGCTCCTGGAGCCATGCCACTTGCATTTCCATAGTTGAAGCCATTGACAATAACTGGTGTTTCATAACTACCAGCAGCTGTTGATGCTGTATGGCTATAGTCACCAAAAGAACATAAATAAGTTCAGATGGACTACCAAGAAAACGATAATTATATATCCAACTGCCATTAAGGCACTGGTTATAATGCAATATGATGATGATTTAAGGCCCAAATTAATGCTAAAATTACCACTCAATCTCAAAACATACTGGCATGTTCGTGTTATGTGACTTGCCTTCCATGACCATCAGCATCATAAGGGGAAGCATAATCACGAGTAGCATTAAAATCACCAGCAGCAATTGCAGCACGCGCAAAATACTGGGCCCCCACTATCTTGCCATTGCATGCTGTTGGCGGGAACATCTCACCAGAGGCACATTTCCCTTTAAACCTGCTACTATAATCATCCATGGATCCCTTGGTGCTCATGGATGGTAAGTTGGCAAAACTTGGGTGGCTAGGATTAATTCCAGTGTCAATCAAGCCTATCACTGTCCCTTCACCAGAACTCCTCGCACCACCTAGAGCTGGCCAGACACCCGTAGGAATTCCCAGATAATCAGGTGTATGAGTTGTCAGCTTCTCCATCTTAATATCTTCGTGAATAGCCCTAACTCCAGTCACATTCCTAAGAGATTCAACAACCTGCAAGTGTTCAACTAACTGTTAGCTGTGCTAAGATTTTATAACTTATAAAATGATAGATAACCAACAATTTTAACCATAATAACTATCTTTTTTTACCCAAACTAGAACATATTTTCTTCAATGGACTTACCTTTTTGGACGTGACATCGATCGCAAATCCATTGAGCAAATGACTGTAGCTGTAGAGCTTGGTAAATGAACCTGAATCAAGCAGGTTTTCCAATAAGACATCATGCTGTCTACCTAGCATTTCTTTGTGTATTCTAATGTCATTGTAGTTCCTGCAAAGAAGTGCACAAGCTACATGAAAGATAAGCAAACAGGAGGAAAACTATGAAAAATGAAGAAAGGTCTTAGCATCATGATAAGAGTAAAAGGCACTTGAAAAATCTAAAGTTTTTGTCACCTGAAGCTGCCCTGATTATTACTCCTTGAGACAAAGGAATCACCCTCCATGAGAACCATGAAGACTTTGGCATGCACAATGAACAGACTTAACATGTGACTGCAGCTAAAGAGAACGAATACAGCTAGACTAAGTTGCATTTCTTTATCAACGACAAAGGGCAAACAGTAATGCATAATATATGTTAAAGAGATGGTACTTTTGTCACAATTCAAAGAGAAAGAACATTCTGCCAAAAGTAGCAATGGGGTGACATCCACTAAAGACTAGCACAACACAACTATTTTATAGTTGAGTCAGGTAAATAAAATGCCTTCAGATCAATCTCATTAATTAGGTAAGCATGGAGAATTCACATGCTTGCCTGTACCAATATCATCTATTCCTGATGCAAGTAGTTACATGTATAAGCAACATCCATGCTTTCCTCATTTCTCACCCACTTCCTCTCTTACCCCTCCTGCAACTCTGACCATATGTGTGAGTGTATGTTCTATTAAGCTTGCGCACATTTGGACATCTATGAGCAAGTACATAACGATAGAGGCATACAAATGAACGGTTGCAAATGTAACCTTTCTTAAAGGATTGCTACAGACTTCCATCAATTCTTAACCACTTTCCTTAAGGGAATACAAAAGTACCCCCAATATATGTGGAGTGGATTTTTTTCATCACAGCTGATCCAACAAATTCAGATTCCCTTGAGCCCTTCTTTACAGATCAAAAAGTGCCAATTGTATCATCAAGAATGCAATGATCAAAGCATTATCATTCACATTTCACTCTTGAAACAACAATCTTACCTGACCACTAATGGCTCGTCATTATGAGACTTGTTGAAAACAATCCAGGATTCGATGTAAAGATGACTTAGTTCATGAAAATTAAAAAACAAAGGGTAACAGGGATAAACAAAAGAAGTAACGGAAAATGATTCATTATATACTAGTATCCAATTGTCATATCATGTCCTGAAAACGAAAACGAATGATAAAGGACACTGAAGCGATTAATAACTTCCGACTTTATGATTTTAGCAAAAAGAAAGTACAACAGAGGGGTGACCTGCAGGGGTATAAATTTGCTCAGACATACTCATGACAGAAGTATCTATATTTGAAACATTACAGAGGACACAAGTAATAAAAAACGGACAACAGTGAAGATGAATATGCTCAATCTCGAACTGGATTTTAGTTAGATGCAAAGTGAAATTTATGTTGATCTCTGCTGACGAGTATATTCCCAGATAGCAATGGCACCACTAACATGAACATTGAGTGACCTAACAACCCCTAATTGTGGGATCTCAATACAAGCATCCAAAACGTGGATAATATCTGCAGGTATTCCCTCTTTCTCACGACCAAGAACAAGAACCTGAAAAGGATAACAATCCCTCAATCTTCAGCGCAAAAAAAATCACTTCAAACTACATATGTTGATGATGATACAGAGTTGAAGTAAAAAAAAAGCTTTGCATTGTTTATCGAGGCTATACTTGATTAGTTGTAGAAATAATAAAAGATATAGTCTTCACATAGCTTTTTTCAGAACTTCAATATAAAAAAAGCATGGGTTTGAAGCATGAACCATACATAATGTCAAATTACATCACCCAGCTCAATCGAAGAAATTTACCGTCTTTTGGGGGAAGCAATACTTGTCCAGGGGTATGCTATTTGCAGTTTGCTCCAATCCCAAAATTGCAAAACCCTCTTGCTTCTTTTTCTCCAAGAAGTTTTTGACACCATTCACCCGGACCTCTATGATGGGAACCCATTTCTCAGCCGTGACACTGGCAATATAACATAAGTGATTCAAAACAGTGTGCTCATCGCAGGCCAGAAAGCTATAATATCACAAACAAGGATAGTCTTAAGGGTTTAGGTAATAGAAAAAAAGAAGTAAAGAAATCCAATTGGAAGATCTCCAAAGTAAGTTTAAGAAAAACTAGGATGTCGTATAAACTTCCAACAGTCACTCCAAGAATTTAGGAAGCTCAGGTTCTAAGCTAATTCTCTTCCTTCCTCAGGGGAGGGATCTGACATACGTCACTCCATGACATTAGCTCTTAAATTCTTACCAAGCAGATGTTGGCGGGCTTACTTACATCAACCCTCCCTAGTACGCCGGGAAAAATGTTGCAAGGCGTCAGGAGAGAGAGAGAGAGAGAAAAGAAAGCATAACAAAGTCCTGCAGACAAATGCAAACATCTGATTGTTTTTTTTTGATATACTCGTTTACAATTAAAAAATGAACATACATCACAGACTAATAAGACACAACATTGAGTCTCCCATCTTGTTGTACATCTGACTTAGTTATTTGAGTGGAGTGACAAGGAAAGCCTGGTACACTACTGCATAAAAGTTACTAGACACAATGGTTCGTAGATTATCCTCTCTTTAGCCAATTCATCCACATAAAAGCACATATGGATGACCTTCAAAACAACTTTAGTCACTTGTACCTATTGAACTCAAGCAGTACATCTGCAGATGCTCCAACATCATAGCAAGAAACACTTAACACAACCCAATTTTACAACAATACAAAAGAGTTCCATAAAAACAGGAAGCTAACTAACACAAAAGCAAGTGATATGCAGTTTACATAATAAAACACACAGATTAGGACACAGAATATCGTTTTGATTGAGTTTGTCCAGGACAGTGAATGATGCAAAAGCTTTGATGCACTTTAGGATCTTAGCTTTCCCAACTAAGGTACAGAGGGAAAGGGCAATACTGCTACCTCTTGTAAATGTTCACAAATAAGAAACAGAAAATTACATCAATAGCATCCATTAACACTCTCTTATAAGAACCTATAAAGAGGTGATAAGAGTAGCAGAGATGAGAATTATGTTACTCAAACCTGGGTATTGGTGTTAACACTGGTATATGTCCAAGTATCAAGTTCAACATTTTAATTGTTTAGATTTGCATTTATTTCCTCCAATTCTTAACTTCATTGTGGCTATCCACTAGAGCATCAGATGAGAGTTTCAGTTGTCTTTCCTTTTCCGAAAAAATGAATTTACTTATACAAAGTAGGCGTCAGTCCACCAGAAGTCAAGGCAAAGAAAAAGAAAACCTTAGAAAGAGACAGGTTCGGAATACCCCAGGAGCGTGATCCCAGAGAGAATATAATTACACAGCTCGATCCCATTTTATAAATAAAGAATCTCAACCATCGAAAATCCTACCATTCCTCTCCAACCAAACAACCCACATAATGGCAAGAGTTCCAGCTAGTTGTTTAATGTATAAAAATGATCCTCCCTCAATGACATGCACAATGATAATGCTGTAGTTTTATACATCAATTTATTGAAAAATCTCAATCACAAACCAGAGATGTCAAACTCAATAAAGAGAGTGTTAAGAAAAACCTTATCAGCTGGAATTGTTTGTCTTGCAGCACGTTAGCATCTGCTAATGCTAAACTACTTGCTTTAAACACCTGATAGAGACAAAAGAGATCCATTGATCGACAATGAGCAATCATTTATTAGCATATGTGAAAATCAAGAGGGGTAGGAGAAAAAGATGCAGCAAAGTATAGAAAATAAAATATCAGAACCAGGAGGGTAAAAGTTCTAAAGTTCAGCAACACGCCTCACACGTCCTTGCCAACCCAGCAAGATTAGGTATACGATCAATGAGAGATGCAACAACAATGATTTGCTGTCTATTTGCCTTTAACTTCTCCAGATACATGATTTTTGACTGCAATATTTGCTCGAGAAGTTGGTCCTCCTTTCTCATTTCTGTTAAATAAAAGATGGATGTCAGATAACTTAGTTACATTGGCTACTACTGGAGAACATAAATTGTTTGCATGCTTCATCTTCACCCTTATCTACTATGTCATGTGCGAGAGCTGATTGGGATTATGAAGAATATGTATAAGAAATGAGAAAAAGTGAGGGGCTTCTAGTTGTCTATAAAACACTAAATGGTGGAAAGGAGATCAAGTTGAAAAGGCATGTATGCAAAGAAAGGCAGCACCAAATAAACCAACTCAAAAGAGTTAGAAAATTGTTTCCCTTCACCGTCATGACCAATGTTGCTCGGACTCGGGTACCCATGTCGGACCCGGGTACATGTCCAAGTGTCCGACTCGGCTCTTTTATGGAACTTTTCCAAAACGAAGTGTCCAAGTGTCCCATCCATATCCCATGTCGAGGATCTGACATGAGTACTTGAGGTTAAATGAAGAGTCCAAGCAACATAGGTCATGACTAATACAATATTTTCCTCCACCGTCATGACTAATACAGTAAGAAGTGAATCATGCTGAAATCTTCTTCTTAATTGCGTCAGTTGTGTAAAGGCAGGGAGGGGATCGTCCTCCCCTTTGCATTTAGGTACAACATTATTTCCCCTCTCCCCCTACATCTAATACCCTGAGGGATTGTGGAAAAGAGGACTAGTCTCACCTCCCTGAAAACAGAAAGGGTGATGGCTGAATACAAAGTTCAGACAAGCTCTCATCTAGGACGAGTTTGCTTATGTGTCCATTTTCCTTATCACATACACACAGTCATTCCAAAGGTGATGGGCCCATACATAACTAAAATTGGTAAAGGTTTATAATATTTGACTCCTGCACAAAATCCAAACTTAGAAAGAATTATGGCATTGGATTACACTTTCACGTGAATAATAGCCTCAGATTCACCTTGAATAAACATGTCAAAGTTAGTTGCTACAAGTCCTCTAGTATTCTTACCATCATTCAGCATCTCGTGTTTAGACAATGTGAACTTCTTCTGAAAATCGAATATTATATTACTTAGTGGAGAAGGAAGTAACAATTCTTGCCCCGCATTTGCTGAATGGAACATACAGTCTTGATCTTGCGCAATCATCAAACTCTCATTTGTGAGAGTAGCTTCATCCTTAGCCATGGAACTTCTAAGTTCTTCTCTGACATCCTATATATTACAGCATGATGAGGCACAGCCAGAAAGCAGAAAGTGATTAGAAGCAGCGTGTACTACTTACATTTAGAAAATTCATCACTCGCTCTGTTAGGCAAATTGGAACACATTCAAACTCCATATCCTACACAATATAAGAAAGAAGATATTAACCGACAAGCAGGTTCAAAGTCAAAAAAACATACTACTCTAGGAAATATTGTAACTTTGAAATTTCTCTGTTTTGTCAATTATCAGATGTTAATCATGTAAAACGGCCTTAGACAGATAGCCAGGCGATCATGGAGTGATCTACAAATGAGATTATAGATACAATGTACTAATCTCCCTGTAAACCAGTGTATCGATCTGTCTTAAGCGTACCACTACTTCTACTCTTTTCCCCCCTCTTTTAACAGGGTTGATGAAAAAGAGTGAGCGAAATCTGTTTCATGAGGATTGAAGATCACATTCTATTACAGTGTGAAGAAGACCTCAACACCCATTCAAACTGTTAGCGTAACCAAACTTTTTTATTGTAATTTTCAAATGCAACAACTATATGCAAATACAAACAATAAAGTATTTTACACATAAATAAGATGGCCAAGATAACTGAATGAAAAAGAGTTGATCAAAGCAAAGGAACACTGAATACAAAAGGGGGGCAGGTGGGGAGTGAAGAACAAAAACTGAAAAGTTCTGGGTGTCCACTTAAGATACCAGAATTGCCATAGGGTCCGACCATGATCAAAGACCTTCTAAGATATCAGCTTACACATTTGGATTTTCTAAGCCAAAAGATAACCAAAGTCATATTTGGAAACAAAGGTTAAATCTTCAATTTCTCAGAATACAAACCTAATTTTCTAAGTCACATCTCCAGGATATTCATAGCCTCAGTTTAGTTTAATACATGATAAATTTAGAGTAATAGATTCTTCTCAAAATCAGCCACTGCGTCAACTGAATCAGAATAGTGGTAACTGCTGCTATCTTGGATCCGATTCCAAGAGAGCTTCTTCGACTTGCAATTCCTCTTCACTTTACCTTAGCTTTGTCTTATGTTGAGGTAGTACTAATCATAAAGACAAATCTTTTTGCATAATGCTTCGGATAATTTGGTGGAGATCATATTCATAATTTTTCATTTTACTCTACTTCGTGATGCACCAAATTATATTGTCTCTCATTTAATTAGTTAGAATTCCTCTTTCCCTTCTTTTTCCTTTTGAAAAAGATTAAAAGATTTCAATAAGAAAAAGGGATTTAGTCGAACTTGGTTACAAATAGGGGATGCAGTTTGGTAGTAGTAGTGTAGTACTCTAACATCTCAACCAAGTGGTCAATGGTTCGAGACTTCTTACAAACGTTTTGATCATTTTCTAGAGAAATGTTATCTCAAGATGAGTGGTGCCATGTCAGCGCATGAGATGACACAACACGTGGTGACCTGCTGTTGTTGCCCACACGTTGTAATAATAGTATCAGATTGTGTCTTTCTAAGATTACATCCTCACATATACGAAATGAGAAAACTACCTTAGACTAGGTAGCTGGAATGGCCAAGGTGTAACAGGTTGGGAAATTTTCCATTATGGTGAATGCAATTATAGCACTCTGTAATTTGAACCACACCCTTCAAGCCGCATTGTCTGCTACATGACAGTCACTAGCTGCTCACTTTCATAAAATCCACTTTTTGATGGGTCAGAATTTCCCCTCCCAAGTCAGGGGGGTAGAGAAGGGCCAAAAGGAGAGTGGGAAAGCATTAATTGCACCAAGCAAAACAGCAACAATCTCAAAACAGAGAAGAGAGAAGGACGAGAAGGTGGAGGGGGAAATCATGTTCGGATAACGTACATTTGTTGTGTACTTGTGTTAGTTTATATAACCGGAGGGGGGGGGGGGTGTCAGGAAAGGCATTCATGTTTAAACTAATTTGTTTGCAATTATGGTATGGGCTAACTAGTTGATTCCTTATTTGAAAGTAAGAAATAATTTACTACTATTAATAACTATAAAATATAATTATGAAACATATGCTTTGAATTATTATTCATCACATACATGAAGTCGTATTAGCAAAGGTTCTGCCACAAATTCTTCATCTGCAGATGGAGGCATGGAGCTGTACTAAGAACTGCGCTGGAACACCTTTACGAGCTAGAGCTTTAATTGGGTTATTGTCTCCGTTAGTAGCAGAAGTTGGAGCCCTGCGTAATGGTGTCCTCTTAAACTCAAAATTTTAGACTGTCCAAAATGATCATAGAAGGTGATAATGCTGTGATCAGTGCTCATCAATATCCTTTGAGGCCTCTATAGTTGCCCATGGTATACTTAGTTCCTGTTGGGCTATTCGTACACTGTTTCAGAGCTTTCATACAACTCATTCTCGACACCCATATCACAAAGCTAACCAATTTGCAGATAAACTCTCCAAGATTGGAAATGAAATTAGCAGAGGTGTTATAAATATTGACGTCTTCCCTAATAATGATCTCCGATTCCTGAGTTTTTAGATAGTTTAGAGAATACTCTTGAGAGAAGAGCTCTATGAACTTTTCTTAGCACCTTTTATATACAAAGAAGATTATAGGTTTGGAATATCATGCACGTCCCGTTACTTCTTAAACCGAAGAATTACACATACAAGATCAAAGACTCCTATGAGTTGTTTTACAAAAAACCATGCCGCATTGGCCATGATACATTCTGCTATCTCCATGACAAATTCATTCCGTGACAAAGAAACTGTTGCCACAAATGTGATTAAAACTGCGAAGGCCATCAGTAGATGCCCTCTCTCCATACCTAATACACAAAGGGTGACAAACTTTATTGCTCCAAAGTCAAAACATCTCAGTGTAGGGAATCAAGCACCTGCCCATGTTTGAGCTGGTTACAGACTTCTGGTTCTTCTCGACATAGACATTACTCATTAGGGCTCTTGACTTCTTTGCTCACTTGCTGATGCATACAAGGATGCATGACGGGTTTGGGGTAGAGTGATGTCATATGTTTTTCTTTTTTGTTTTTTCTTTTTCCCTTTTTGGAGAAAAGGAGTGATACTCATACGTGTGGATCTAAAACGGTTCCAAAAATTGGGTTGACACTAGACCAACCTGTATTATTGGACCTTGAGTCCCCAGTTCTGTGATAAAGTTGTTCTAAGTTTATATACATACATACATATATATATATATAGAGAGAGAGAGAGAGAGAAAGAGATTGTTCTTGATAAAATATGCAGTAAAGGAATATAGAATGTTGTCACCCAGAACCCATATTAAAATTTGGGACACTATCCCCAGAACCCATGTCCTATAGTATAATGATGTGAGTCAGACACTCACACAAGTAGCCTCTTCTGAAACTCGTGCTACAAGTCTAGGTGATATGGATCTTGATAAGCCTTTTGATGGAACATTTCAAAAACTGAAGTGTCTTCGACAAAGTAAATGTCTTGAAGAGCTAAAGTGAAAGACCAAAAATAAAGGGATATGAATGTAAGTTTTGCTCACCAAACACTTGTTAAGTCTTTAACGTTTAATTCACTAACTTAAAACTGACTTTAACGTTCAAAATATCATTAAAATATGACAGTGGCCCAATCAATCGTGAGCAAGAAGTAAATTACAAGTCATTTAAGTACAAAACGCATATTTGTCACAGAAACATGTTTCCAAAATTTCATTATCAGATAACTGCATTAAAACGTGTTAAAAACTTGCACGCCTGATATATAAGCTAAAAAAACAGCTTAACATCCTTAACAAACCACAACCAGGGTACCTTGATTCTTAACTTAGCTTACTACCACAGTACCACTTAAAAAAATAATAGAAGAAAGATTAACCTTACTACAGCTAAGTCACATAAGAAAATTCCGGTAATTACTGTGATGCACCTACTTTCCATCCCACTTCTATTGCTTAAAAACCAATGATAAATCCAAGACCACTATTAGTTAAAAACTATAAGCTCCTTGACCATCAGTAGGTAATATAACACACAACAAGACCAGGGTCCTCTAAAACCTAAATAAAGAATTGAGTACTATTCGCACTACACGTCAAAAAACCTAGGGACATCCCCGCAAAAGAGTACGGAAGACCTGTGTTACTTCAACACCTTCATTTACCTCATATATCGCGTGCCTACATGACATGACACTTGGACACTTCACTTTAAACCAAAAACTTGACTTTTTCTCTACGAAATGGACAAGTCCAATACCCAGACACCCGTATTCGAGTAGACACTTTATCCGAGTCTGAGTAAAATTGTGGAAGACTACTCTTTGCTAAAAACTCTCATGACTAGTGGCCAGAGGCCCTATTTTAGAAAGCCTATCATTCTACTCTAGTCAAGACTTTCAAAGGATCCATGATATGATATCAAACATAAAGTAAAATAGAAGCAAGTTTTGGCTGCAGCTGAATCAAGTGAAAAAGTCCAACCAATTTCATCAACCTTAGTGGCAATACATCTAACCTCAATACGGCTGGAAAAGATTCCCACGGGAGTAACAGATTCAATAGGAGTAAAAGCATCAAGATAACCTTCCATCGAGGTTCGCAATCTGTGAGCAGCAAAACTGACCATCAGAATATTGCAATTTATAACACATGAGATTAACGATAGAGCTTACGTTCATAGATGCAGAGTAGATAAGAAAAAAGATCAAAATCCCAAAGTACAGAAAATTCTCATTTTTATAGATTGGGAGTTTGGAAGAACAAGATAAGGATAAGCTGCATAAAGTGGCAGTTTATCCCGTCAAGACAGTTAAATAACAGCAATAATAAAAATTGTTGGAGAACTCTTGAATCTCACTTATCCAATATCTCTATTGCTAATAAGTAGAAGGTCAAACCGAGCCTTTGATTTTTCCTTTTTGGGAGACACGTGAACATTTTCTCTTAAATGAAAATTCGATACTACCAGTCCCAACTGGCAACTATGGCTGTTTGCTTTCAAAGCTCCCAACTTTTGTAATCTAAGTGGTCCCGCCTTCTGGGGACCCTTCACCTTAATTAACCTGCTAAATTAGTTAATTATGACACATGATACTCTTCCATAAGCCCTTTCTATATGGAAGAGTATCATGTATCATAATTAGCTGCTTTAGCGTGTTAAAAAAGTTCCAGGCTCGTTTCGGGAAGAAACCCACCAGAGTTGGGACCTCTTAGAGACAATCAAAAGTTGAGACCTTTTAAAGCAAACGACTATAGTTGGAACTGGTGATGTCAATTTTTCCTTTTCTAGAACAAAACGTTAAGGCAAACAGTACCTCACACAGTCAGGATTCAATTCCAAGTATGACTTCATATTGCTGAAACACCTTTTCTCGAGAATGATAGATCCAGAGCAGCTAGAATCTAAAGTTGGCATAAGCTTGCAGAGAACTTTATAAACTAACAACTGAAAATTGAAAATTTTGAAATAAGTGTACGGAAACTTTGCTTTACACAGAAAACATGTACTAATCATGTCAGGCAAGTGCAGCACTTAAAAACCTGCGTAAAACCGCGTAATGTGTGGTGATGGGAAGTCAACAGTGGAATTATTGGTGGAAGCAGTTCACCCAAATGCTTAGATTGAACTTCTAGTTTTGCATGGATCATGACATTAGCTGCTATATATACATATGAGGACAGTGCCTGCATCCAATTCTGAAGTTAGTCCCTTTTATAAAGAACCAACACCAAATCGATATTGTAGATTTTGCTAAGACAGAATATTCATCCCAGTCACATGCCACGGAAAAAAAAAAAGGAGAATAGTGAGAAATGTGATGGACAATGAGAAATCACAGCAGGACAATATTGCAGAGGGGAAGAGAGAGTAATAGTACATCTATATACATGATATGCTGCATGCACTAGCACTTAAGACTTAGAAACAATGAAGAGGAGCATATTATATTGATGAGTAAGAAAGACATTGTAGAGATACCAAAGGAGTGTCACCCATATAAAGAAACGAAAGTAAAAGAAACTCCTGCCCTCAAGCTGTATGAAGAGAGACATATTCCCATCTCAGGAATAAAGGAACTTAAAGAAATAACACATGAAACTATGCTATCAAGTATTTAAAATACACCAAGGAAATAGAAAGAAAAGAATACTAGTGAAATATCACCCAAATCCTAGAAGCAGATAGCACCCAAACCTCTTAACCTGTGAAAACCAAAAATACCTATTGATGACATAAACAAATGAAAAAAAGACGAACATCCCATTTCTCAAATGGAACTAAACACAGATCGAAAAGCGCTAACTTAAGATTATTGCCAGAGCAGTAGTTTATCAAGGTGATTCCACTAAGCTAAGATGATATGCTTCTAAGTTATAACACATAGCACATTACAAAATGCCAATCACTGGCATAGCAATGTTAAACCTGCTGTGAAAGCATGTGCATTGCAGCTGACACATAACACTATTATATTGATCTTTCTTTGGCAACTGATCTCAATGCTCAACCGTGCTCACTAAAACAATAATTATTTCTAATCGGCTATGAGGCGGAGCCATAATGATATGGTTCCGTCCATTGATTCACATAATGTGTACTTTGGCTGCCACAATTATAACTTAGGAGCAAATATTTCTAAAATCATGAAATGTAGCACACCATGTTCGTGCAAAATATGGTCCAATGCAAGCACGGAAATCGGAAAGATGTCATTCATGTAGTTTTGGGGTGTTAGCCTAACAATCTTCCCTATGTATTCCTCGTTTATATCTGATTAAACAATCGGATAGTCAGAGAAAGACTAAACACCGTCAACTAAAATTTCGACAAATGTGTTGTTCTAGATACAACATTATCTAAAAGTACTTCATTTCTTAAGAAGATACATCATATTGACTTTTTACACTATTTAGTTAATAGCTTTAACCATATCTAATTACTAATATTTAAAGACATATGTGAATATCTTAATTGTTATTGGGTTAATCTGAATGTATATTTTGAAAATATTTTTTACAATTTTTTAATTAGAATATGATTAGAGATATTAATGGTCAAAGTTGTGCAATGCAAGTGTGCCAGTCAATATGATGCATCTATTAAGAAACAAAGGAAGTATATATCAATGTCATCGTACGATAACATCCATGACCATGTGCTTTACCGATATCTAACCCCTGTATAAGAAAGATAATTGCATGCATAAATCATAATTCATGATATGGTCAACTTCAAGGAGAACGATTTTCTCACTGGAAAACCCCCACAAAAAAAGACTCATAGTTAGATGCATAAATCATAATTAATCATGTGGTTAACTTTAAGGAAAGCGATTTCTCACTGGAAATAGTATGAGATAGAAGACAAAAACAGACCTGAGTCTTCATAGAGTAATCACATAATAAAGGGACCAAATGCTCCTGCACCTGTGATTAAAGCCACAAAACAGATTCAGCCAAAGATATTCTCTTTTAATTTCAAGACAAGCACAGAACACTACAGCTAAAGAGAAGATTAGAGTAAAATTAAGAGACTATCTCAAACATCCTTTCTCTAGCACATTTTTACTTATAAAAGTGGCATATGGACCCATTTCTAAATTCCAATAAATTTTAGCTCTTTCAAAGATGAATTGCCTGAGCTTATCGATGTCTAGAAACGAGTACATAATCCAAATTCCCGAATAGTCACAGTGGTGTTTAGGAGGAAGAGGGAGAGTGACTCGGGTGGGGAAGAAGAATTGCCATGATAAAAAGAATTTCAGCATTTGGCAAAGAAAATGATTATAAGAAACGTACGACTCTCTGTCTTAAACAACCCATATTCTCAACACTTAATCAAAAAATGTTAGATCATCCAACCCCGAGCGATATTAGTCATTGGTGGGGATTCGGTCAATTAGCATGGATTTGTCTAGTCATTCAGATAGTGTCAGGCGTTTTTTTAAGCTATGCATTATACACTCATGTGGATCTAACTTTGAATACAACATGGGAGATGTTGAAGGGGCAGGTTGCTCCTTTATATGTTTTGTAATCTATGATCATGTTGCATATAGGAGTGATTTTTTCCGTCTTGCTAAAGAAAAACTGTCCTAGCTGACTTTCCGCAAAAAGTAAGGAGCGAGACCAATGTGTACATTTTAATTAATAGTGTCTTAGCATAATGGGGATAGGAAAAGATGGTCTGAGATTCTTTTTTTGAGTGAAAAGAATTAGATGGTCGGGACTTGGATAAACATGCATTTAGCAAAACCAGCGATAGGAGGAGGACAATTATGACAAATATGCTGGCAAGACATCGAGCAACTCCGGAACAATTAAGGAATCGATGCCGACACTGTTTATATTTCCTTTAGGGAATCAGAATATTATTAATAACCACTACTTCATAGATTATAAAGTGATTATGTTTCACAAAATGGCCTATATTTAGAAATATGAAAACGGGAAGTAGTAGATATGCCAAAATAACGTGTCTTCAAATATGTCACGTGGTAGCTTCTTCTTTATTATGTTAAAAGAGTCTCCAGTGAGGCTTGAGGTGACTAATTGGATGCATCTTAATTTTGACAAACTATATGATACGAACAAAAAGTTACAGATATACACCGAAAGATGCATGATCTCAAACATTGATATCTTTACTTATAAATAATTAAAAATTACAGAAGATGATATTAAAAAACTATACATTGAGACTGTTATAACGGATGTGAGGAAGAACAAATAATGAATGCAGAAAAGCAATAAACAGCACACACAGATTTACGTGGTTCACCAACGGAGTGTTGGCTACGTCCACGGGAAGAGAGAGAGAATAGTTTTATTGAGATGAGGAAATCAGATTACAGATGTAATTAATGACTAATTCGTAGTATAAACGAATTAGGTTAAAAACCTATTTATACCCCGTTTTGGAAAACGCGTTTCCGCGTCAAAAAGCCCACCGCCCGATCGAGCGGCCTATTTTCCCAAACGTCAATTGCACTCGAACCCGACCGGCCGACCATCGCCCTGTCGTAATTCGGTAACAACGCCCGATCGGGCGCACCCCCCCCCCCCCGATCCCATAGGAGGCCTGCTTTTAGCCCGTTACTGAGACAATCGACCTCGCCCGGTCGGGCGAGCCGACAAAACACCGATTTGACCAGATTCAAGGCACAAGTTCCTACAGAGACAAATCTAACTAGATCCCATATGACTGTTTTTCCTAAAATATAAATCACCAAAGACAATCAAAGTGTAAGATGTGAATACCTGTTTTATTCAAGTCTACTAACATGTGTTTTTTCAATATGTTTCAAAGCGATTAAAAATCAAAGGTCAATTTAAAAAAGGATATTTAATGTGGCATGAAGGTGTACATACTGTTCAGAGCACCCTGTCCTCCCACATGAGAACCTTCTGGTACAATGTACAATCTGTCAACCTCATTTCCATCTCACCTCATCAAGCATAAGACATTTGAATTTGTGCCTTTACCTTCTAACTTGGAACAAGAACTCTAAAATCCACCATATCAATACTTTCAAATGCTATCAGGCATTCAAGCTCTTTTTAGCCTTACGACAAAATGTGAATTTACACTTGTCCCTAACATAATAGTTGACTCCCAACTTTGTCTTCTTCCATAACATAGTGGTTGCCAAATTTAATGAACTTTGTATTTAGATAAATATATAAGAGAAAGTTTATTTTGATGTTTCCCACCATTTTTATTAATTTGACCGATTGCAAACTAGTTTTGTGACCTATAGAATACTTTGATTAATTACTCCTACTGTTGGAAGTTAACAGCTATATTAGTAGTTAAGACTAGGAAAGAAAAATTTACAGCTAATATAGGACAGAGGAAGCATCTTATATGATTATTGCTTCTAAATACATTATATGCTATCCAACGCACTACATTATATATAAGTAAAAACTATCAATGTTCCCTTCAAAAAAAAAATTATAAATGTTGATATTATGACAGTATGCATTAAGACAAATCAAATAAAATCTCATTTGAATATTTTTCTTATACATTTGTAAGAGAATATGGAATAAGGTTGGTAGAAGAATAGTGATTATTATGCAAATGTTGCATATATTTAGAAACAAAGGAAGTACAAACTAAGCCAATAAAAACTACATGCATTGAACAGGGATATAACTAGGTGATGATATATAATGATCAAGTAGATATTAACATACCAAGAATGGAAATTTCAGGTAAACATGTATCGCAAAAGTTTCCAAGTATTGCCGAACTGAGGGTAAGTTGTTTCTCTGCAACAAAAGCGACTATCATTAGTGCTTTCGATTCCATATACCCTGCCCCGTCCTCCTAGGCCCCACTCTCTTCAAAAGTGGAAAACAAGGACAGACAAAACACAGATCAACGGATAGTACAGAATTAATGTAACCATGCACCCCCTCCCCCACCCCCCCGCCCACACCCCACAACAAATCAAGAAAAGAATAGAAGATTATCAGTACAAGTGCAACTATAAGGCATTTTGCATCGACTTGTAGAACAAATGCATACTAAATAAATTTTACTTTGGATTATAATGTCGAACTATGTCTAAAACTCCAAACACATACCAAGGACAATAAATGGGTGTTTCTAGATCTGAAGTGTACCTTTATTTCTGCTTTCTTTTCCATATAAATATGTCAAATATGAACTTTGGTAAGAAAAAGTTCCTTCTAAGAAATTAGAAGAGTCCTCCAGAATGAGGTTTGCTGTACAATGCATAATATACAACACAGATAAAGCACAAACTGAGAAGGAAACCCAACCCTATATATATACTTTTGAGTTTGTAAAGGTCGATTTTTTAGTTCGTAAATCAGGGTTCATCATATATATATATATATATATATTATTATATATATATTATATATATATATATATATATATTATATATATATATATATATATCACATGAGAAAGCATCTATACGGAAGACTTGACAAATGATGTGAAATTAAGTAAGAGGTGTTCTGACCTAACGTTTAAAAAACCAAAAGCAGAGAAAATTCTTCAAAAAAAAAAATTAATCGAACATTTTGATGGTTGTGAGATTAAGTGAGTAGTGTTGCCCCTCTAAGAAGTGTTATTCAATAAGTAGTTTCATTTTGCACAGATTGACTACATGCTTAATGCATGTGTTAAGGTGAGGTGTTTCCGACTTCCTCTTCCATATCTAAAGTGGACAGAGAGATCACTAAATATGACAAAGTAAGATGGAGAGAGAGAGACAGAAATAATAACTTGGTATATTCTGGAAATATAGGACAATGGTGGTGGCCTCATGGTGGGTGAGTAGTAACAGAGGGGAGTTCAAGGAGATGAGGGAACTAACACAATAGAATCACATTGGAGTTCATTGAACGTATAAGTGGATAGCCAGGTAATGGTAATGGCCAAGAAGTGGGGCTGGGAGTCAAGTTATCAGGTGCATGCATTGAGGCATATAGGGGAAAGTAAGAAGGTGCATGGATTAGCACATACAGGTGCAAGTGAGAAATTGCAGTGACTTCTCAGTTTTGACAGTGACTAACATTTCAAGGTCTACAATAAGGACATGGGAATTACAGTAAATATCAATTATGACTTCGGTAAGTTGCTGGACTCCAGTACTTTGAATGTGCATTCACATAGTTTTTCATTCTGAGTAGTCTGCAGACAAACAACTTGACGATAGCTTAAGGGTACAAGCTTTTCGTCTGGAGCCCTCTTTATGTATATAGTTGAAACCCCCTTGGTATCTTTCTAATATAATCCTTAATTACAACAAATATAAAAACTCAGCACCTACTGTTGAAAGCGACAGTCAAATTTACATTCCATCTGGAGTGAGAGCTGATGATATGCATGGTAAGGATGGTTAATAAGAACAATCCTTCCACCGTGTCTCAGCCTTCTGATTTAAAAGGAATGCAGGTGATTACTATTCTGTGGTAGAGACTCAAAACAATACTTGGAAAGGTATTTTCTTATAACAGTGATTGGGAGCGCCAGTAGATTAGATTCATAAAGGCGTGGCAGTTCTTTATATAGATATCTTGGAACTTGTAGCCAACCCATCCTTTTGGAATTAAGGCCTTGACGTTGTTGTAATGCATATATTAGAGAGAGTTATAAAACTAAACCTTCCTAGGTTCTTTATTATTTGAAAAAAGAAAACACGGCCTACTCCATCCGTTAAAAGTAGTCCTAAAGCATATCAGCCCAAGACACAGGCAGTAGACCTATTCCTTTGCGGAAAAGCAAATAGGGTTTTCAGGTTGAACCCTGCAACTTATGCATGTACTTGTAAGTTACAACTCATTTAACACAATACGTGAACCACTTCTTTTTCATTGATACTGAATTCAGAGTGCACATATAGAGCATTTGATTGAACAAAGACAGAGACTTACCGATAATGATACTGATAAACTCTGCATCACTTGCTGAGCAATATTTTGATCCACAAATCTTGATAGAACACATAGCATTTGCCAAGCACGGACTTTTCGACGATGAGTCTATTCAACAAAATCAGAGTCCATATCAACATATGGCAGAAGGCACCATTGAAGTATGCAAGTTGACTACCATTTACCACAGACCAGCTATCTTTAGCGCATCCCAAGTCCCAACCATGAAAAGTGCAGCCCACAAACATTTCATGTTTGAATCCCAACCCTCGCATATTAAAAATGAATACTTTGAAGTTTTTTAACTTTCACAAATGTATCCCAGTCAAACTTGACGAGGTTTACCACTTACCGCACTATGCTTCTTATACAGTTCTTTAGCAAGATCCTTGTCGTTAACCTGCATAATGGAACACTGTTCAGTAGAGTGCTCAATTGCAAGATTTTGTTGGGATGACGACAAACAAATTTATGAAATAATACTAATACTATGAAGATTGTTGGAAATGAAGATACATGAATAGAGTGTGCAAGGAGCAATCATAAACATACAAGAAAAGAAGAAACCACGTGGGAAAGACTACATAAAACAACAGTACAGCACACACCACACAGACAAAAATAAACACATCCCCTGGTGGGCATCCGAAAAAAGTGTTAAGAGTAACCACCTCCACACCACAAATAAATCTCAGAGGAATCAGCACTTGCAGAAGGGCACATCATATTTTACCCCCCAATAGAAGTTCACAGAAAATTTTAAGAAACAAATTAGTTTTGAAAGGAGCATTGATGTGCAAATGGTCCCCGTTCCTCAAACCCAAGGAACAAGGTGTGAAGCTCTGGCACACATATCACAGACTTGATACACAAAGTTCCATACAAAATTACAAATGCATATAGATATTCCACTATAAATTCATGCTAATGAACATAAATTTGCTATCATAAGGACTTGTTACAATGTCTTCTACTTTCAATCAATAAATTTATTTTTCTTGAATCAAACAAAGAAGATGAAAAGAATGCTTCACCCCAATATGGGAGCAAAGAATAATGCCTCCATTTGAAAAGTGCCTAGGTGAGGCCAAGTCCCTTACATTGGTTGAACATATCATACTTCTTCCATACTGAAATAAATGAAACGCTTCTCCCAAAAAGCTCTCACATAAAAGAGAGACGCGTTTCATTTATTTCAGAAAGAAGTATAATAATTTACAACTTACCAAAAACAACCTATAGAAATCAATGCACTTCCTTAGGAGAAATCAATGGAGTCCATAACAAGGGGGGTTAGCTCTTTTGAGTCTCTGACCCCATATGGTGTGGATTTCCATGCAAATTAGGATCTCATGTTTTTATTCCCCTTCAAAAAAGGATATTACTAAGAATGGAGCAACATTGGTAAGAATGGGAAACTTGGGGATAAGAAGGATCTCTTCCCTTCTCGAGGAACCTTCACTAAAAGAATTTTTTCCATTATTATATCTATATGCCAACGATTCCACAAAGAGAAAGCGTGAGTAGCAAGACACCAACTATTGCATTCATGCATACCATTGATGGGACCAATGAGATAATTCATCTTGATAACTTATTTTCGAAGACACTAACAACTATTCCCCCACACAAGAAAGCTCTCACAAACCAAGCTAACATAAAAGAATTGCCCTCCTCTTCAGATCTAAGTAACCAATTCAAACTCAAATTTTGTTGCTTATAATGGTATATTTGATCTTCAATCACTTATACAACTTTCTATACTGAAGCCTTTTTTATAAATAAAAAATTTTAAGCACCCTGGAACATGCAAATAAAGAAAAATAGAAGTAGCCAACATATCATGTATTCAAGCTATTGTGTGAGTCAGAACCAAACACTCTACTCGAACTATACAACAGCCATAAGAAGATAACCTGATTCTTAAGTGGAGGAGTCTTATGGTAAATAGTTAACTACTTTTTCCTTTCTGGTACACCGATATTGCCAATTATGCCATAGACTTGGCAAAGACCCCTACCATACCCATGTCAAAACATTAGCCTCTAGTATGAAGGGGACAACAAAATCAAGCATTCCAAAATTGGGTTTCAATTGAACACCTTAGATCTTATATGGAGCTATCATCAATGCAAAGGTAAAGGCTTCCAATGTTAAAAGAGAGAAAACACAAGTTGTGAAAACACAAGTTAGTGACTAAAAGAGTTCAAAATTTCATATAAGAGCAATATTATACAGTCGATATAGTTTACATTGAATATGCCTGACATGTTTCTTCCTTCTTTTTATGTGGCATTAGCCATGTTTCTTCTTTTGCTTCACATGTTTATATAGTTTTTCAGTTTTTATAAAGGAACATTATCTTTTAAAAATATAAAGATAGATGCACCAATGCAGACAAATACTCTCTAAATGCACAATATTTTACAGATTTTTCTAATTACTTTACTCCAGTTCACATTATTTTAACTTACTCCTTTTTTTCCTTTTCCCGTAAATTTGTTATAGTAATTCATGTTTGAAAGATGTAACGTGATCAGTCACATAGTTATGATTATTTCACTCTCGTTTTTTTAATAGGTTTCTTGGCTAATGTATTTCTTAGCCCCTTATAAAAGTATTACCAGGACTCAGAAGTGGTGCAATGGGAAAACTACCTATTTGGTACATTTTGTACACAACCGGTTATTGTAATGGGTGCTTTTTGTATACATGGTGCTTATCTCCTTAAACATCTTCCACTCACTGTTGTGGAATTCAAGGACAAGATAATGAAACAGGCAGCGAAGACAAGAAAGTGAGATGAAAGCTTTCGAAAAAATTGATTCACATGACGAGAACACTTAGCAAATACACCTGATTTTTTAGCACAGCCTGCAATCCATTCCAGACAAAATAAAATCTCCAAATTTCATTGCTTATGAACTTGTTTTTCTGGAATTCTAAATTGTCAAAGTAGGTAATACTGTCAATTTCTTAATGAATATAAATGAGTGTATATTTAGAGAATGTCGGTGTGCATGAGCATCTAGGAATGTAAACTTGGTCAATATTACAAATTAAATTTTTGTTTCTTTAGTAACAAACATCAAAAACAAAGCAAAAAGTAACTTCCAAGGAGAGAGAACACAAGGACAGAAGCGTGACAATGATCAAAACGATCAGCATTCAAGAGATACAAGATACCAATGTCAAACCCAAAGGTAAATTTATTCTAATTTTAGTATTAAACCCCTTGGACTTGAACTCATCCACTAAAATGGAATTCTAAATTATAAGGGAATGTCACCCCTGCACAAAAGGAGGACTAAGGACTAAAAGGCTCAACTATTATAAAGCAATTTATCAACAAAATCAAGAAATGTGAAGTGACGCTCAGAGACAAAAACCTGAATCCAGCTATACAAAAGCCTCAAGATGGAAACTTTGAACCTTAACAATTCGAAGCTAAACCCTCCAAAAATGGAACTGCTATTAGACAGATAAATGCAAATGTAAATCTATCTGATATTAGCTTCAACTGAAACCAGTATTAAGTCATTGAAACAACAGTTTAGGCAGTTTGGCTGCTACCTAATAAATTAATAATGCATATTATGAAAAATTCCAACAACAACAAAAAAATTGTCAATCCACAGTTATGTCCTTAGACTGTCCAACAAAAGTTCCGTCACATAATATAAATGCTGATAAAGATATTTCAATACCAATACTAAGAAATGTAAAATTCAATATCCACAAAGAAACTGTACCGCAGATTCCAGAAGCTCCAACAAAAAAAATCTTCCAGATTCAAGGGCAGAACAGCTATCATCAGTTTCTCTGCCTGACCCAGCTAGCTTGTAAAAAAGCACGGTAACAGAGACTCGTGCATACAACTCTGTATTAATATATGCCTGGTCAAAAAGTTAATTATCAACATTACATGCCATAAACGTGAGATTATTGTATTACTTTTCTGAAAAAAAGAGAGAATTAGTTGCTAAGGAAAAGAAGATAAATATGTTGAGACAAGGACCCACAATTTAGAAGGTGCGCCCAAGTGCACAATACTCATCGTGCACGCTATTCTTTGAGAATAAATTGTATGTTCTTTTTATTCAATGTTCTATACATTATGACCTATGTTCTTTTAAACATGATGTTGTACAAAAAAGAACATGAATCTATTTACCACTCACTACACACAAAAAAGAACATGACTCAATATGAAAAAGAATATAAAGATGTTTAAAAAGAAAATAATAAGTACAATTCAATTATAAGAACATGTTAGTTTAATTAGAAAATGACATTAGTATTTAATTGCAAATTCATTGGTGATACGTTTTTCAAATCTAAATTTAGAAAATATGTTCTTTTATTTTGAATCCTATGTTCTTTTAGTATATACAGTTGGTCTTGTAAGAGACCGCTTAATTTAACTTAAAATTAGGCACGGCCCAAGCCCAATATTAAGAGGAGAACCTGCCACCATTTTTAATATAGTGAATAATTTAATCAATTTAGGGACCAGGTTAATCTATTTCGTGACCAACTTAATCTATTCAGTAATGACATTCTTTAATCCATTTAGTGACTAGTTTAATCCGTTCGGTAAAACTACCGAGTTATTTTTTCAAAATTATCTGTTGTAGTTCGATAATCAAGAAAAAAAGGAAGGGGAAGAGAAGGAATGACTAGGATAATGTTGGGTTAGAGTGAAATGGAATGGGCTTGTTAGAAAAATCCAGTCTTAAGTTCGTCTAATATTATGTTAAAATTAGACCGCCTATTCTAATAATTTGTATAGTATATATGTTCGATTTCTTATAATCTATGTTCTTTAATGAATGAAGATTAAACATGCTACATGTTCTTTTTACCTAGAAAATTTGCTAAAAAAAGTTCATGACGTTTTAGATAAACGACATGTTCTTTCGGGTGCACAGAGAACATTGTGCACCCTGGTGCATAAACCACGCTTTGACAAGGACCAGCAGTCATCCGAAACAAACTTATAAGAGTAAATTGACCAGCAATCACACTGAATATCAATTAAAACCAAAGCTCAGAATGCATCCATGAAGTAACAACATATATAAGCAAGAGACATAAATCTATCTCAGAAGGCCGCCCAATTACAAGATGGCTTTTAACCAATCCTTCATCATTTACAATTTACAACACCAAGGGTAAGCAGAATGCTGCTATTAGAAGGGTGCAATTAACAAATCAACCAGAAATTTGTCTCGCACTCTTGCTTGAAATGCACAGAATGGATGTCTAGGGCAAAATGTAATAATTGCAGTAGGTTTGGCACATGGGATTAGGTTTCAGAATATAAAAATTAAAGGCGGCACGAGGATATGGTGATTGGTATTAAAGTAAAAATCTTGTAATTCCCTTGTTTGGTTAGTGTGGGGAATAGAGCAGGGGTTAATAAAATATACTAGAATCTCCATACCAACACTCCCTCTCCTTCCTATCCCCACTTATAAACCGACATATGAAAAACCCTGTCATTATCCAAATTCTGCAGCTGCATATTCAACATAACACTAACTCTAGCTGCCTCGCACAACGCACACAATTATAGATTGCATTTGATCCAGGGAATATCATTCCTAACATAATGGAATAGAATAGATTAACATACTTCTGTCAACTCGCTATCTGGAATTTTTGCCAACAATGATACTTCAGTTCTTGCATCACCATTTTCTGTGAGTTCCGCTTCAAAATCTTCATCAAAAGCAACTGGAACAAAAGAATATATTAACTATTAGAAACCTATCAAGCTTAATAAATATCATGATGAAAGCCTGTGCAAGAAATAAATACAACAGCATCCAACTCACCGGATCCATAAAGTGTCAAAAGCTTTAGCTCTTTAATGTAATACTTTATGACCCTAGGATTTAAAAGCCATAACCCTGACAGGTGAAGAGCTGCAAGGCGAATGGTACGCGGACTTTTCATGCCTTCTTCAAGAACCTTTTCGCAAAACTACAAGAAAAATGCACAATATATGTCATGCATGAAACTACTCCACTTCAGACAATAATAACTTGAAATTTCTCAGAGGCCAAAGTGAGAAGCAAAAAAAAGACATACCCACTTTAGAGGACCAGGTCCATCAGCAGCCACGTGCATTTCCTCTTCTCTGTACAGAGATGCATGCAAGACAGCAGAGAGAAGTGCAGCAATTGGTGCAACCCTCCGCTTATTACAGCTGGTATGCAGAATCCAAGAAGACCTTACTAGTTGCCAGATCATCTGAAGACACATCATAAAGATGTCAGTCAATCCTAGGAAATATGATTAGACCACACCTAAAATCCGATAATCCCCAATCTGATACACCGATACATGACATCCCATCCAGACCCCATATCTATAAATTTTCTTCTTCGACCCAACTTGATACACCAGATAACAGACAAAACTACATACTTTAACGATATCCATTCGTCAGCACAAGTGCACAACAGCACTATATCCCAAAACCTGATCAAAAAGAAACTCCCAAGTCTCAATATTGCATATGAAGCTAACATACAGAAAGGATACCAAATAATTCCGCCACAAAGAGAAAAGAGAGCTCTATGCCAAGCAAGGACATACAGTGGCTCTCACTGCAGCCAAGGTCGATCATCTGCAAATGTGTACAAGTGTGGGCTTGTGGCTAAACCTCCTCTTCAGCACCAAAACATTGGTCTTGATCCTATTAACAACAGAAGTCCCAGCACCTTATATGTCTACGTTTAGAGGCCCGGTTCAGCATGGTCACCCTTGTCACCTTGTATATGATGTAGGTTTACCTACTTTCTCACACCCTTCCACCCCCCCCCCCCTTTTGAAAAAATAGACACCATGTTGTGGAACTTACTGACTAGATTTCTATTTCTTTGGACTTCCATAATTCTCTCGTAAGCAATCTTAAGAATCGTAAGCAATTCAGGACTCAAGACAACCTGATCAGTGCACTCGAAATCAGTATTATTAGACCGCTTGAGTATGGAAGGGGAAAAAATAAAAGTCAGAAAAAAATATTTAATTAATCACAAAATGGAGTATGAGTTATCAATATCTAACAAACAAAAGTAATATCTGATTAGCAATCAAAATGAACTTGTCCCAAACATAAGATGATTCCCATATGACACCACTTGATCCACCCCTACAGAACACAAAACAATTAAATGGAAAACAATATTCTCACAACCTCTCCAACTACCAGAATGCGCGGTATCCAAGCTAACACTAAGCGTTAATTTTTCTAATAGAGAGAAGTATCATTAACATATACAGGTATCCTCCATAGACAAATACATCAAGCTAACACTGAGAGGTCAAGAGAAAAAAGAATGGCATAAGCATGGACCAGGTAAATATTGGATTGTTCCATCAATTCTCTGTAATCAACTTATCTCCAAAATTGAAGGCTCCAAGAGATATCCACATATGCTGGAGGATAAAATCAATAAAAGCCACATATTCTCTTAAGTGTCAATTGTCACCATGAAGAAGTAATCTTCATCACTCATTGAGTTTTAGGGGGCGTTTGTAGAGGGTAATCAAGGAAAGGAAATTGTTCTTCAATCCCCTTTTAAGATGTTTGATTCACTTTTTTTTCAATTCTTTTTTAAGATGTTTGGTTCACTTTTTCTCAGTTCCCTTTCTCCATTTTTGCTGAATTGATTCACCCCAAACTATTAATCCTGATCCCCATCACCCCCCCCCCCCCCCCGCCCAATGGACTTGAACCATATTCAGTTTGGCATCAATTATCATGTCATGTCACCACTCACCACTATCGTTCACAGACACAGCCACCTCTAGTTCACCTCCAGCACCTCACCACCATCATCCCATCACCACCACAACCATCATCACCTATGTGATCCCCACTTAAACACCGAACTCCAAAAATTACCATCACTCCCATGCAAACATGCACACCAAAGCTGTCTGCAAATGTAATTCCATATAAACATCAAGAGAACACAAATTTGAACATTTCTCCCGGTCCTTGAAACCACTACACGCACATCAAGATCAACCACCGCCAAACGAAATTTAATGTAGAGGAGAATGAGAACCATAACCTACCAGATTGGGGTCTTGGTAGGTCGAACGAGAACACCAATAGCCAAACCACAATTATTATGCAGCGGAGATGGTGGTGGTGAAGGCAGAGATGGTGATGGTACTATTTACTTTCCCAAGGTGTTTAATGTTTAAGATGATGATTGAAGACTTGGAGGCATTGAGTCACCGACAGTTCACTGTATATATGGAGAAAGAATGAATATCTTTTTTTTTCTTTGGGGGGAAGAGGTTTGGAAAAAGAATATGATGGAAGGGGAAGTCTGTGTTAAGAATTGGGGTTGGTCTTTGAACTAAACAGAAGTTAAGGAAAATCATTTCTTTACCGAATCTGAACCAAACGCTTTTTTCCAATTTCTCTATCTTGATTCCTCCCCCTTATTTCCTGTTCTTATTTCCTTTCCCTTTCTATTATGTGAACCAAACATCCCCTTAGACATTTGACAAAAGACGTCAACAACGAGATTCCATGGGGTAGCATAACCAGCAGTAATGTCAAACATGGTCTGCACATTCTTTCCATTGAGAGTTTGATAAATTGATAGTATAGTGTCTCTAAAATCACCTTACATTAAAGAGAGCCAGGGGAAAACACCAGACCTTCTCATAATAAAATGAAGTAATTTTAAGATTAAGAAATAATTAGGAAATACAGATTAAGGGAACTGTAAAACATGTGCCAGTCCTGTTGAGCATCAGATATACCTAAGCCAAGAAGAATAAGATTTGCATCTTCAAAGACATGTTTCTCGTAAGGAAAGTGTCATGAAATAAAAAGCTTTCCACAGATTGGCAACACTTGTCCCTTAAAAGTCGCCACCTGGTAAGACATACTTTCTCAAACTCACTCAAAGTCTGAACCAAAATAAGAGTTAAATTATCTGAGACATGTTTCTAGAGCACAAAATTTCCATGACCTAGCTCAGATCTAGAATCCTTATATCTAAAAAGTTACCCCCGTTCAAGACATACTTCTTCAAACTTACTCAAAATCAGGCCAGGAATAACTAGTCAAGATTGTTATTATCCCCCTACTTTACCCAGTATTTTCAGATAACTAATATAAAGAAATGGAACATAACTAAGACTAATTAAGGTTATGCGCTGCCTAGGTGAGAAAAAAGCATATTTCCACTCATCAGCCATTTCTTTCGTTTCACTGGATCTTTGCTAAATTAAGCAAAGAATTGATATTTTCTTATAATGAAGATTTCTTTTTCCTTCTACCGGAGTTTCGTCTCATAGTAAATAAGAAAAAGAAAATCCTTTGTTATTGCTTGAGGGGAAATACGGAGAAATGCTGGATAATAAGAAACAAATATAGAAGGTGTTAATTTACATCCACACCCGTCTCTTCTCCACAAGTCAAATAAATAAAAACAAAAGGAACCGAAAGATTTCCATTACCCGTATAAAGAATCTATATATAAGGAAATTCAACCCTTACCTCTGCATCAACCCCACTCACTGCCGAGATAAATGAGCAGCTTGAAGTTAATAGATCCAAAACCATTCTGACTGATCTCAGCATGGACAAAACAGAATCCTCTCCAGCAGTCTCTAGGCTGTAAATTGATGTTGATGAGCCAAAACAAAAACCTCAATAATAAAAGAAAAGGACAACAATATAACCATGTTAATAGCTAGAAAGCCAGCATTGATTTACATCTCAGGCTCACTATTAAACTCTTAGTAAACGAATTCTATGGATTCACTTCTTACCTCTCAACAAGGTCAGCAAAGATAAGTCTGACAGTATCATCTGAAAAGAAAGTATCACCATTCCCGAGCTGGACTCCATTTTGAAAAGCATGGTATGGAATTGATAATATAGCTTCTAGGCACACCCACTAAATCATTTTAACAATAAATGAATAATTCCGCAAGATATTCTCTATAAAGACATGGTGAATTGAATCATACACTGATGCAAACTGACACGGTAAGAAACGTAAAAGAAAAAATAATAAGAGAGCTGCAAGAAACTGGAGGATAAGGTAATTACCTATAATACTATATACTTCTTCCTTTATTAATACTTGACACACTTTGACTTGTACACTATTCACACTCTCTTTGACCATATCTTGTGATTTTCACGCAAAGCAAAATAACCATGTGGGATCTTGTTAGATTCATCTCATCATATACTTTAAGAATATCATCTTTTTAGTTCTTAATTATAGGGATTTAGAGATATTAATGGTTAAATTTATGCATTCGCAGCGTACACATTCAAAATTTAAAATATCTATGATTCTTATTTAAAGGAAATAAGAGATATTAATGGTTAAAGTTATGCACTTGCAAGCTTCCCAGAAAAACTATGTCAATTATTTAGCCTCACAAATAAGAAAAGCTTACGAGAACCTAAAGTGAAACATGGCTCATTGATTTGCCATGAGACTGGGATGTCAGGTGCAGAAAGTAATGCCAAGCAAGTCACTATAGAAAGGAAAAGAAATGCATTCACGCCTAACCTTCTTAAGTTCCTCGACACTATAAAAATCAAGATAGAATCTCTTTCTAAATAGCATGAGATAAGTGCAAAAAGACAAGCAGCCACTATAGTTACATCCAGACCTACTACTAAATTCATATCCATGACCCGAATTACATAACAGCCAAATCCAAAATGTATCATTTTAGCTCCGGTCTTTGAGAAGAGGGGGGGGGGGGGGGTCTTATGTGAATTACATCTAACAATCAGCTGGTGCTTGTCCGTAAATAAATCAACTTAAATATTTGCCTTTGAGTTGGACTTTGGTCCTGTTACTGTGACCATGGTCAGTTGTTCACTTGACTGCAAATACAGAGATTATGGCCATAAGTACAAGGTTATTCAAACAGTATTCCCATGCCTGAAATGCAGTTACAAAAGTATAGAAATCGAAAAGGCCAAAGAGATAATTTGACTTTTCTTGTATTTGTGGATAGATTTCCTCTTGGTATTCAACAGCATGTGATTTTGTCCTTCACCCTCCATTCATACATGATACATGGCTAACAGTGTCAAGGTCTAACACCTCTTTATTACTTTTGAAGACAAAAAAAAGGGGGGCTAAGAAGAGGTAGCAAAGTCAAAAGGTACAAAGTACATAGGGGAATACCTTCCAGGTCATTAATGCCGCCCTCCTTGTCCGTGCTAATTGTTGAACAGCAAGGAAACCATTTATGTGATTGAGAAATCTTATAGTCATGGAATCAAGAAAAGGCCTATTTGTTGCCACTGGATCTGACGAATTACTCATGTCTTGAATGCAATTGATAGCTGAAGAAGAAATCACGGGGACAGAAGCTTTAAGAGCAAAACTCAGAGCTTCATAAGCAGCCAGATAAATCTCCGCACTAGTCTGATTGAAGACATCAAAGGTAGTGAGTGGAATAAAAAAACAAAAGGCATATATGATAGAGTGCATGGTAAGACTTAGAACTTTCGTTAAAGAATTATTCGTCAGACGATCAGTTATATACCTGATCACAAGGATCTAGGCTGATGCTTCTATAATATTACACTCAATTTCAAGTAATGTTTTCTACTCGAATAAATAGGAAAACATTCTGTTAATAAATGAACCGTCTTTGAAGAAATCAACAAAGATTTATCACTAAAAGCTACAACATTTAATTTGAGAATTGTACCAATAAGTGTAATACTGCTTTGCCCCCCTCCCCCTCCGTGGCAACACTGAAAAAAAAAAAGGAAAGCATTTTTCCTCCATTCTCTCCCTCTTGCCCACTTCTAAACCTTGCCACGTCCTTAGCTGGCCACTGCTGCTGAACACGCTTGAAACCATTAAAGGATTCATTAGATATGAGGTTTTAGAATTGCAGCCACAAAGCTAAGCCTTCTTTTCCTCTCTCCAGCTCCGGTCCTCCACCTTGATAACCTCCAATATATACTGATCTAGCTGCAGCACTGGTTTTCAGAGAATAAGAGATTCTTTGGCAGTACTTTCCAACGTTTTGATTCTTCTCTTTTTCCTTGTCCACCTTTCCCAACAGCCCAGCTAGTGAAAACCTTTTGATGCTATCCAGTGATAACTCAAATACAGACTCTTCAGTTATTTAAGATTCTTTTCCTCTCTCCTCATTCAATCTCATTCACTATAACGACATAGTTACCAGCTCTAAAAACTAAAAATCACCTGTTATCCATAAAGGTTCACTATTTCTTTAGGGGTTTTCATAAGATTGCAACGGCTTTGTGCCACCATGGACAGTGACGGTACTACTTTGCTGGTTGATAATGGTGGTTTTATGGTAAGACTATGGAAAAGGAATATATTTTGGGTCGATGGACGGTTGCAGTGATGAAGTTCAAAGATTGTTGTGTAACTCACAAAGAAGGTGAGAGGAGAGAGGAGAGAGGAGAGAAAAAAAATCACCATCCTCTTTACAACCAACTATGCCACATTGCCACGTGTCTGCCAGGTGCCAACTATCCCTCAACTAAAGAACAGGAGAGGATCCAATTCCCTTTACAAATATGGTAAATGGTTATACAGCACCTCCTAGAATTTATAGAAATCTTGGAGTTCGAGTCAAGGTCAACACTCCAACTATTAAACTTAAGGAAAACACATCTTGTGAAAACTATTTTGGAAATTTTACCATACCTCAGAGTCACTGATGGCTGAGGAAACAACCTTGTCAAAGAATTTCCACAAGAAACTGCAAGCAATATTGAGTCTAGCACTGTCTTTGAGATGTTTGCACCATGATGAGACAGTTGCAACAGTTTTCACAGACACAATCTGTCAACACATCGAGAAAAGGAATTAGATGCTGACCTTTACAAGACTATGAACCAGGTAAGGGTTTAATTGCCGAGATCCATGCAATAAAAGGTTGACAACTAGCTTACTAAACAAACTTTCCAGGGTAGATAAAACACGCACCCTACAGGGAGACAGCATGGGAGGGTGCAAATGCAATAGCATAGAAAATATGCACCATAGAGTATAAAAAGCAAAATTATCAACAAATAAATAGAGTACAAAAGCAAAGAGATAATACAGCTTGCAAGACAAGAGCTGTCACAGGAGAAGATAGTCTCCGTCGACTAGGGCCCCCTAACTTTCCAGTTACAGAACCAGGTAGTCTAGTGTCCACTGCAGCATGAGACCAGAATATTGAACAAGACGATTCAGAATAAGAGATCAACTTATCCTGCACTTAAGACAGAGATATCCCATATTAGATATGACTTGTAGAATTGTAGTGCTCAAACACAAAGAGTACATATAGTCCATAAAATAATATGGAATCTATTACCAATATGATTAGTAAAACGTTAGCAAATTTTTCAGCAACATGACAGTTCGTATGTACTAAGGCATTCAACTCGGCTTTTGAACCAGCTTTAAGTTCTGCTTTAAAGTAATTATCAGTGCTTAGCTGCACAATTTCAAGCTCATGAACCAGGCTCAAGAGCAACACGAGAAACTTCACAGGTATCCACTCCCCCAAGCTGCTTTGCTGGCAGATGGTGACACCCTTTTCTTCAATAAACTGTGATGATAATTTCACAAACAGATTAATCTATCAGAAGATTTGCAGGAGAAACAAGTCATGTCCAAAAAGAGCAGTATCATCATCAATCCATCATCAACGTGCTTAAGCTAAAATCTATTTTCAACTTGATTTGATAATAAAGCAGCTATAGAAAACATCGTATTACAGAAGAAAGAAGCTCAAGGAAAGCAGTCCAACTATTTCCATGGCATCAGGTAGCTTTCGATGCTTCTTTTCATCTTCTAGGTGCTCTACAAAGGTACAAGTGCACAGCTTAACTCTACGAGAAAGATATGAACAATAACAAGCCACTGAGTTACCCTTTATATTATAGACAAACAAATCAAATTTCCATCAGGATATGCCCACAACTTATAACCCCCCTTGAAACAAGGTTGTACAAGCAGAAAAACAGACGGAACAACAAAAGAGCCTTCGCGTTTAAGAGATAGTACAGAATGACAACATAAAGTTTTTGGTACTCCACCAAAAAGAGGTCACTGATGCAAATGAGAATTTTGAAACAGGAGTTGCAAGAGAGCAATTTAGTAAATTAATGAAGGAAATGGCAATGAGTAGGCAGGATAACATTAAACGGTAAAGGGATCCAATAGACAAGCTTTCTTAGCATACAGAAAGAGTCAATTCAGATCTTCAGGAAAACTATATTCTCATAGTGGAAAATTACCTAAATGCGTCAAAAATTAGAGCAGCAGAAGGAAACATGAATACAGTAACAGAGAGTCAAAAGGAAACGAAATCATCAAAACAAACAAACAATTGAATAGTTTGCAGAATATCAGAGAGTTTAAAACTAGCAAGTGAATGAAGCATTATTCTTTGAGAGAGAAAGTCATAAACGATGCAAGATAAAAGTTGTGATTTAAAAACTATCAGCATATATAAAAGTTCAAGTGAAAAGTGAATGAAACATTATTATTTGAGAAATAAAACCATACAAGTTAAAAGTTAATATTTAAAGAGTATCAGCATATATAAAATTTCAATTGAAACTCAAAAGATAACATGGACCAGACAAGCATTTGAAAAAGCATGAGGTGCAATAAACAATTGAAGGTCCTGGAGCTTAGGTATAAAAACAAGCCCTGAAAGCCCGTGACTTGGCAGAGTGAGGCACACACTTTCTATATGAAATATGGTTATTGACGTAAACAGTATTGCACACAGAATCACATATTAGAGAGGTAACCAAAATAGAGTGATTGACTTTGAGAAAGTATTGCACATAAGACCATACGCTATTACAGAAAAAAGGATTACGAGATTTTATGATTTTTATTTTATAAGTACTTGAAAAGCAATTAATTCAAATAGGAGAATGATTGGTGCCTCTATCACCTGAAGTGCCTCAAAGTTCCCTGGAAGACATCATCTTATACACTGTGTGCCCTGGTATCTCAGGGGTGCTAATCTTAACAAAGCGAGTCCCACACTGTTTGTTCTCCTAGAAACAATTTATCCCTTATGACCAGATTTCCCTTAGAAAATAGATGGCCAAGAAGGAAAAAGAAATTTGACAAGAATATACGAACGATTCAAGCATTAAAGCAAACACCCCCAATCAGGTCCTTTCAGAAGCAGAACGTCAGCAAGGTGGGATGGATGCAGCCATGTCCCAGAAAATAAGAGGATGTTAAAAAAAATGCTTCATAGTGCATAATTAACAATCCAGTATTAGATGAGTTTCTTTTCACACCCAAGGTATACGATTCGCAACCCCTCCCCCCCCCCCTTCCAGTCCCAAGCTCCTCACAAGAAAAAACAAAAGAGAAGGTATGCTGAGTAAGATAATGATTTACTAAAGAAAAAAAACACCACCTTAAAAAGAGGTTCAAGTTGGTGTTCTTCCTCTACACGAAGAAACAGAACTCTCGTCCATCTTTCTGCTTCAGCGCACCATGCAACCAAGTCTTCGTCATCATAATGAACCCCAGCATTAGAAAAGTATTGAGTGGTAAATCTTCTCGGGAAGTCACACAGACCCTGTGTAATATGCTTATTGTAACTCACGCCATTTGCAGCACAATTCTGCTTGTTATTTCCTGTAAACCATTCCTGAAGTTTCCTCCTTAAAGAACCTACAAAAATAAACTACAGATTAGAAAAATGAAATTCATAACCAGAAACAATCTAGCCATACAATGATTGCAATCTCACTCTCAACAATCATATTCATGGTAAGCGAAGACTAACAAAAACAGAGGGATACAAAGCTACATAGGCAGGTTCCAAAAGAAGGGAAATACAAACACCCTGTACAAGGAACACAAAAGACAGTAATCATTACGACAAACCTTGAAATCTAGATCCACGTCGTGTCAGATACATAGCACAAAGCTATAAGAAGCTAGTCACTATCTAAATGGCTAAACAATCTCTAGCTAAAGAGCTAAATCCCCATCATTAAATAATGTTGTTTGAGGTTGAATATCAACCAAATGCTGATTGTAGCAACAAGACATATATCATTCCCCTCAAAGAAGGTAGTATCCAAAGTCCAAACCAATCAATCAAGGTTGAAAATTTAGGATGGTGAAAAAAACATCGTCTGGATGGACATGAACATATATCTTTTCCCTCAAAGAAGGTATGTCATCCTTCCATAATTTGATGTTTTCTTCCAAGAGAAATAACTTTATGCCATCATGAAACTATGAGGACCACCAAAACGTAGATTCTTCCACCATCAATTTCCAGGTTCCCACAACAGCATTTTCTTAAATCCATTTCACCATACCTCTGTGACCTTGGAAATCTAGCTCCCTGGCATTCCATGATATAGCTTCATGGTTCACACTAGCCATTTACAATATGTTCTTTCCTCTCCAAAGCTTTTTTTGTCAGCCTTACTCTCAACTTCCCTTTTCTTCCTGTTAGCTTCCAGCGAAGTCAGGAAAGACATCAGTTCTGCCTCATGACCTTCAATGGGCAGCTCCATTTTTGTGCTAAGGAAACCAATCTGATTTAGAACCCAAAAGGAAAGCTTCTATCCTATGCTGATTGAAATATGCTTCTTACAGGATGAATTTTCAGCTCGATTTGAAGCCTCAGCCAAAAAAAAAAGGTAGACATTACTATAAGAAGAGAATAAATTCTAAAAGCATTAAAAATATATCAAACACAAATATATAGCCAAATGTATGCAGATAAAAACTTTCAATCAATGGACAAGGACACCATAACTGAATGAAGGCTTTATACTTTGGCTTCCTTTTGTCTGTGTAATCCTCTTCGATAAGTTATTGCATATAAATACTCATTCCTTAATCAAGTGGAAATGAACAGGGGAATCCCTCACAACGCTATTAGCAAGATTTAGGAATATATATCAAGCTGAAATCCAAGATTTTCCCCAGCAACATGCACTATCCATATGGTGAGCAGGTTCTTCCTCTAGTAACCTAGCTGAAATCCTCCCTCGTCTCCTCCATCAAGTTCTCTAAATACACCTTTATGAATCTTCGACCTTTCCCATGTCACAGCTATCACTGTCCTGTGTGGACATTCAACTAAAAATCCACCATAAAGTCTTTATAGGCACAAAACTAATGAGGCAACGAGAGCACTTTGAGTTCATTCTTTCACTTAGGAAGAGAATGTGCTTCATCATCCACCTTACAAGTTACAAGGCGACAAGCTAGATGCCTAGACTTACCCACCATATGATAACTAGGGTATTTTGGTAAGGTCTGAAAGAACCAGAACAGAAAAAATATAGCTTACACCAGTTAAGTTGAGGTGGCCTGTACTTGCAGAAGGATACAAGGGGCCTTGGATTCAGGATATCTATATGTTTGGTTAGTGGCAACTATTGCAGCAAGGATCACATTAATTTCAGATGTCAAAGCCCCTAGTCTCTCAACTCCTGAAAGCTAAGAATTTTCCTAAGAATAACTTCTTGGAGGCACAGGCACCAGATGCATCCAACTCAAGTTATACATGGAGGAGCATATGAAGGGAGATCTTGCAAAAAGGGATAAAAGGGACACAAAATGGTCTAGTATAGTAAGCAAGTGGCTGTCGCAATTAGGTCTTTTAAGCAAATTTTGGGACCCATCAGCGTATGAAAATCGACCGATTGCAGACCTTCTTGACTGGGATATGAGGGCCTAGAAAAAGAGTGCCCAAGAGAAATTTTACCTCCCATTGGAGTGGATATGATTCTACTCATTTCAATCATTTCTGCTCGAGTGAAATTGGGCCTACCTAGTATACCATCGGGCTTTAGAAAACAAAATGGAGGGTAATCGCTTTATATCGATATCCTCACCAGAGACTAATTAATGGAAGAATATGTGACGCATCGTCCCAACAAGAATTTATATGGTAAACCTGTAAGGAAATTTAACACACAAGTGCATTTGGCAGAGGAAGTCATACAAGAGAACAAGTCCTCATTGTGCAGAGGAGAGGAGAATGACATGCACTCCTGCATGATTGTAATCTTGCTAGACATATCTCAAATGCTATAAGCCCAAGAACCACTTTAAAGAGTCTGAAAAACGAATGATAGACTGGTGGGCATGAGTTCTGAAGTCACAAAAATGGAGGTTCAAAAGGAAGTTAAGAAATGTGCTGTTTTGACATGAGAGTATACTGAAGGCCAAGCAATAAAATAGATAGGTATCACCACCATGCAACACAATTACACAAATGATCAACAAAATCCAGGAAGCACTGCAAGAATGGATTAGAGCATGAACACTTCAAGAGTGCACGGCGCACGACCATCAGTCCAAATGAGAAAGCTCTGCAAGACGGTTATACCGAGATGCAGACATTATGAATGACCAACTCACCAAGTTTGGAATGGTAGGCCGTGACTACAATGAAAATGCTAGCATAATAGGCCCTAAAGAAATTAGTGGCGCTTGACAGTTTAAACAAGCAAATGTTCAAAAATTAAAATGGACTCTAAAAGTGCAAGCAATGGAAGATGCAGGTGTTTCAGTAGAAGCAGACGGTGTACCCAAGAATGCTCAGGCTAATCAACTCCAGAAATGAGGAAGTTCTTTCGAGCTTGTTGGTGGCCTATTGTTAAGAGAGCAGTAAATAGGTTAGCACATTATCTTGCAAATAACTTGTCAAAGAAGAAACATTTTCTTGCTAATATTCCCTCAGTGTCATGGTTCTCCATTTCAGCAGTCCGATTGCACAAAGCACTCTTTCCTTTTTGTGGCAAGAGCACGAATTTTGTTAGAATTCTAACACTTAGACACTGATTTTGACTCTAGTTTGAGGACCCTCATGTGTAGACCAGGTTATTGGTCGGGTCAGGCTCAGTGGGGGTCGGAAGCGGGTCGGCTCATAAGAGGATCGCCTCATAAAGGGTCGGTAGCGAGTCGGGCCAAACGGGTAGTAGGCCGATAGCGGGTCAATAATGGGCGGGTTGGCAAACGAGCAAGAAAAACAAGGAATAAAGAGGGTCAAAAGTGATTTTAAGTGAATGTGAATAAAGCCTTGTCCAATAAAAGCCCTATAAATTTGACCCTAACCCTTTAGCCATTGGATTACCCTGTCCAATAACCAGGTCTACTCATAGGTATGGTGTATACCCTGTAGTGTCAACCAATATTTAGTAATTGAGTTAAGCTTAATCAAGCGTCTTTCCTTCCCAAGGAAAGAACAAAAGGAAATGCAAAATCAGAAGAGAGATAATATCAGCCCAAAGCACGGAGAACGGAGGGGAACGGCTGAATATACAACTCACAAAAAGAACATATCAGAAGTACTTTCTTACCGCCACTATCAATAAATTCACGTGGCAAGGCTGCTATGAAGTGCAAAATTGTCTCAAGGGAGAGCTCATCAGGACAAACTAGTGAAACAGCAGCTTCTATCACTTTCTCGCAAACTGATACATAACAAAATTTCAGGTCAAAGGCAATAACAGAATAAAGGATTAATATGCATCATGGCAATATAAATTAAAAGGTCAGTAATGAGAAGTTGTATGCCTCTGAGACGGTAATTAGGATTGAAGTGTGGTTTGCTATTCTCAATGATAAACCTCAGACTGTCAATTAAGTCTGCTTTGACAGCACAATGTTGAGTTCTCGGAGACCTTGTTCCATTTATATCAGATAAGCCATCAATGCATTGTTGGGTTCCGCCAGTAACAACACCATGCTCCTCAGCTGCAGATATCTTTGAAGATTCACTTGCAGAAAAGATGCATTCAGAGAGACTCATTAAACCAGATCGGCCAAGAGACTGCTGTCTTGCTACAGATGCTAATTTGATAAGAAACAGAATGTGTTCCCTGTGAAACAATTAAAAGGATTTGTTATATGTATTTGACAATAAAATGCAAAATTCCACATCATTACCCTATTGAGACAGTCAGGAGTCAGGACCATCACTTGATCAGTAAGTCAAACTATCTTAGATTTGACAAGCATCAAATTTTTAAATCATCATGAGATTTGAAACGATTTGGAGTAAGATTTATTCTAAATAATTTGGGGAAGTTACAATAGCTTAGCTACTGCATAATATACAAACCAAACATTTAACTTGATGCGCTTTGGTGGGCAATATCAAAGAAGGGGTATACTATGTAGGTTTATAGACTTAGCTGAATATATGTATCGACACAAAAATAAAAAAAGTCTGGAAGGAGAATTTTTCTGTTACGATTAGACTACGATACTACACATGAGATCTACATTTAGTCCTTTTCTCAATGCAGCAAAGTAATATGGGACTTGAGATCTGCATTAAGTCCTTTTCTCAAAGCAGCAAAGTAATTATGGGACTCTTATAATGAAAAAGACTGAATAATAGATTCTCTTCCAACCTTAGCATGTAGAAAATAAAGAGACTCCATATGCCACACATGGGCTATGTGTTGCGAGATCATCACCCAGATGGGTTAACAACTGTAAACCTGCAGCCGATATTATTAAGTACATGATCTGTAGACCCAGATTGATCAAAAAAACTTGTATCAACATAGGGATCTAATCGTACCCACGTAGAACCGGCAATAGAATTGTTTAGGATTGCTAGGATCGGTTAATGGATCATCCATAGGATAGTTGATGATCATAATCAACAATAGGATCGCTAGAATCGAGATCCTGAAACGGTTTTAACAATCTTGCTCATAAGGGGGGAAATAGACCTCTCTTAGCGTGTTAAACCCTCATGGCTTGATCTCATAATAGATAAATAAACATTTAGGTATTTACCCACAGGCCACTATTGAGGCCTGAGGCCACAATAAAATATCAAAAAAAAAAAAAAAACTAAAATGCATCTAAACATAGATGAAAAAGTATGTGTAATTGTGTTTTCGATCATGAGCTCTCAATGCTCTACTTCTCCTAATTCTTTGACCTCTATCTCAATGCTTCTTTGTCCCATAACAATCTCCATCCTGCACTAGAAATATCACTAGTTTCCTCAATTTATGATCCAATTCAATGCCCATTTCCCAATTCAACGATTTATTATGGACATTTTTTGGGCAAAAAATGTCCAAAATGATGTTTATGCCTTTACGGTACATAGGTTGCATTTTTTAGCAAAGTAGTTGTGACTTGTGAATCATTGACTAATATGCAATATACTACTTAAACACCCTTATTTTGTTGTATTTAGCTTCTGTTACGAGTTAACTTTTTCAAATATCATGTTATACTCCATTGTTTTTGTAAAAACTTGACAATCCTACGATCAGATCCCACAATTTGATCCTGCAAGGTGTTCTTGTTCCAAAGTAGAATCATAATCTTTTATTTCTTTTGACGGGGTAGAATCCTAATCCTGATAACAATGCTTGCATCACCATTTTCATACACCAATTATAAACTTTATCATCCAATCACTGACGGCATTCTTGGCCAGGAGTGGAAGAGGCCTTGTCAATATGAATTCGTCCACTTTAGTTGAAAAAAATGTAAACTCGCTTAAAGCATTTAATATTGAAACATCAACTTGAGAAAGTTAAAGGTCATCATGAAATATCATTCCAAGTATCTTTACCAGGGATGAAAAAACGTATATCATTTTACCCCTAAGTCTAAATTATCTGAGTTGTAATTGAAGAGGAATAATAAGATTATGAGGTATAGATTTGGTCAAGCCTCGAGGTGGAATGAGAAGTTTTCATAGCCTGTTTGGTCCTATCCCTAGGGAACTTTAGTTTGACTCGCTTTTTTGCCATACTAAGCATATCATGTTTTCTATTACCCAACTTAGGCCCTATTCTTTTAGGGCTGAACTAAACTGAAGTGAGCTGAGAGCTAAACTGAAATTGTGAGAGGGAAGTGGCCAAGCTGAATTGAAGTCAGCTGAACTGAAACTGTGCCCAAAAGTTTAGGGCCTTATAAGACTAAAAATTTCTTGCCATCTTTGAAGTAAACCTCATGTCTCTACGAAGACATCACTTTTCTCATCTCAAGGGTTTCAAGGTATCTGAAACATGTTCAATATGATTTTAGCAAGGCAAATTGGAGAGTTAGCGTAACAAATTTCCATGTGCTCCTCATGTTCGTATATGACCCCATGAAGAAATCCTCACTTGATCCTCACTTAATCCTCACTTATTCCTGCATCAGAATACTTATTAAGATAGCACAGATTGCAAGCCGGAAACTATAACAAAGACTAATACGTACCTCCCACACAGAGAACTAGAATAGTGGTAGAAGAACTTGGAAGCCGCTTCTATAGTTTTCGAAGAGTGGACTCCTTTCAGACCTAAAACAAGTATGCAGAGAATATAAACCTTCCAAAAGATAGATAAACATATCATTTATGACAGGTTCCATGATTTTACAGAAATTGAACCAAAATTTCCAACAAGTTTTCAGTATACAAGTTACAAGCAATAAAATGTCAGACTCAGAATTCATAGTATATTGATAAACTGCATGAATTATCAGGCAAATAGAACAGAAAAGGCCACAGCCTATATTATATCTTGACAATTGCCAACAAAGTCAAAGCACGTTATTCCATGATGTATTATTCTTGAACAGTCTATATATTTGATGCAAGAGGACAAATGAAAGTTATTAATGCATTAGCATAAACTAATTTTCCCTATTAATAGTAGGAAGATAAGCATTTATTTGAGGTGCATCTGAAAAGCTTACTTTCAGGGACAAGGATTCATCGACAAGAGAGCACAATTTTCTAAAAACTGCTCAAAGGCTGACTCCCAAGTCTCAACATCGGAAGTGGTAATATATATTTTTATACAAGTAGAAGTCATTTTAGATTGCTGAAACGTAAATTGGGTAGAAATAGGTACTGACTTTCAAGTTTCAAGTGCCAAGTACATCATGGAAGAACAGTTTTTAATAAACAGGTACAATTGGAAAAAATGAAGTAATTTAGGTATACAAACCAAAATCTTTGTGGTGAACTGGATCATTCAGCCCTTGCATAAATGCTCCAAGTAAAAATTCCTCCGGAAAGAGTGCTTTGCAGTTTCCCTGATTCTTCCATTCAATCTCCAGAAACGACTTCATGATCAGGCATCTAACTGAAGTATACAAAAGAAGGCAATTAATTATAGAGGAATGGATAACTACATCGATAGGCAAGAATCTCAACGCATAAGACTGCTCTTCAAAGTGCATAATTTAGCTGCAAACAAAAGTTGAGTAATGCTTGCTTACCATGAGGATTATCATGCAATAGTCCACGTTCCCATAAAATAGCTATCCAGTCAAATTTGCCACCAAGCACATCAAATTGTGGATTCAATGGTTCAGGATCCATGAAACTTCCATGGGAACCACAAGATCGAAGTAGAAGTTTAATCTGCACATGTGTAAAAACTAAAAACAATTGAATTCTTAAACAGCTGATCCATTTTTACAGGTAATGAATCTATTATAGGAACAGTAAACGAAAAAATCTGAAAGCTTAAAACAAGGCCAATTATGCAGTATAATCTGTGAAGAATGAGCCAGAATAATGTTGCCGGAAATTGGTTGTGGTGAAGCAATGAGAGTGATGCTTCTTTTTTTGTTTTTTATTTTATTTGTTGGTGTGGAAGTGTGGGAGCTTGAATGCTTCAATTCTTCAACAACGGCGTCTAATTAAATAAGTACTTTCATAAGAATTACTATGTTATCATTTTGGTCGCTATATTATCATAAGAGTTACTTTCAAGATGCCATTAATTACCAGTACAAATAAAAGTTACTATATTATTATTTTGGTCACTATGTAATTTCAATTATTGTTTTATGAATGTAGTTCCATATAGAATTATCAGAGTTACTAACTTACTAATACTGTCATTTTGGTCACTATGTAATTTTAATTTTTCTATTTTTATAACTGTAGTTACCTATACAATTATAAGAGTTATTTTGGTCACTATGTACTTTTAATTGTTTATTATGAGTATAGTTACCTATACAATCATAGGACTTATTACCATTTTGGACACTATGTACTTTTATTTGTTTAATTTTTATGACTATAGTTACCTATACAATCATAAGAGTTACTATATTAGTATATTATCATTTTTGTAACTATATGATTTTATTAGTTTAATTTTTATGATTGTAGTTACCTATATGATCATAGGAGTACTATATTATCATTTTGGTTACTATGTTTATTGGGTTAATCTTTCGATTTATTTTTTTCATAGACGTGAGATCCTGCATTTTACTAAACATTCTAAGTTTGATGATGATGATATTGATTTTGATAATCAACTGAAAAAAGTTGTTTATGCTCCAATTAGGCGTCTTCCACAAGCTCAAATAGTTGATGCTTTGGTGTTGCCTGATATGAATGGTTTTGGGGCGATGTTCTTGCTAGGTGCCAGAATCCAAGTCTAGAAGGGTTGATATTTTTAAGGATGTTGAACAGATGAGGAAGAAGACCATTAAAGAGGAAAAAAAGAATATTAATGGTTGATGACAAGAAAAAGAAGATAGCAGATGAGGAGAAAAAGAAGACTAATGGCTCATGACAAGAAAAAGAAGATGGCTTCATTTATGGTTTGGATGTTGTAATTAGTTCTCATTTATGTTTTCTTTTTTAAATTCATGTTTTTAGGGTCACTATGATATAAGAGTGTGGCTATGGTTTTTTTCATCTCTCAAAATATATAGAGATCAAACAGAAGACAGCACATAGTTACTAGTATGTAGATTATCTTATTATGAATTTGATTACTTAGCTTGATCTATACTAAATGTCTCATAGTGACCTTTTTATCGAGATAGTAACTGTGAATTTTTATGAAAGTTTATGAGCTTTTTATGTTCATGCAAAAGGTGAAAAGGATAAGGAGAATATTAAAGAGACACTTTGTGTCCCTATGTCATTGATGGTGCAGCGATGCTAGCAACTCTTCATCTCCTCCCTTGACTGAGTCAACAATTCACACATGTGAAGCCTTTCGTCCACACTAACAGGTCCACACAAGACTTCTTTAGGGGTGTCTCTCTTACAGTAAATTACGAAAGAAGCCAAAAACACCAAACCCTTAAATTCAGATATATCAGCCAAACACAGATAAAGGGAAAGAGACATAATTAATCATCCCTCAAGCAATCTAAAAGACCTGCAAGCATCCGCAGTCAAGTGCATAAGCTAATGCTAAACGGAGAGCAATTTGCAAATCCATTCTAATGTCCTCCTGAACCTGGATGGGAAGAGGTAATGAGGAAAAGATTGTAAGAGACCCTAAGGGTGCGTCTTAAAGTACTTTTGTTGCTGAAAAATATCACAAGCTCGAACTTGATGAGCCACATTTATTCGCAACCCTGACAAGAAACATTCCAAGGCTATCCTCTAATATGCTTTAAATACACCAGACTTCAAAAGGCCCTCCAACCAAAGAGTCATGACATTGCAATAGCAGTTTAGAATAAAAGTGGATGTGCAAGGAACTACAAGCTTCCCCTTATTTAGGACTCTGGCATTTTCTAAATTTCCCCTCTGACACATCAGTGGCAAAGCATTGAATGGAAGTCTTGCTGAAATTCCTTGTTGACTTGCTTTGTTGGCACCCCACAAGTAGTCACTATGGTGCCTAATTTAACCACATTAGAAAATTCACCAAACGAGTCATCCGCCACCCTATTTGATGGGTGAGGTTTGTAGTGTATGTCAAAGTCGAAATTCATGAGCTTGCTTACCCAACTCGGATACTCAACCCCTACTTCAGGCTGCTTCAATAAGATTTGTTTGATGATGAAACATGACCCAATAATTAAAGTCATCATTTTGGATAATACTTCAGGCTATAGCCATGAGCTCCATGTCATGTCTGAAATTTAGGAGCTCCCGAGTACCAAGGTTTAACAGATAGAGCAAAAGGATGTTACCCTTACATTCGTACAGCGCCAAGCGCATAAATTGATGCATTGGACGCCAAAATGAAGAATTGTGTGAAATCCATCATAGCCAGATGGGTACTCAGTTCATGGCATTTATAGTTGAGTAAAGGCCTCGAAGGCAGCAGTAGTCCACCCAAACTGATCTCTCCTCAAGACCTGAACTCGTTGGGCATCAGCAAGGCTATTTGAGCATACCCCACTATGAATTTGCTGTAAAAGGTAATACCCTCTCAAACCAAGAAAACCCCGCAACTCCTTCAAATTTTCTACTTATTCGCTGCTACACCAGCAGCATATATTACATAACCTAAATAAGCCACCTTCCTCTTACCATATCCCACTTTCTATATTAGCATACAACTCGGGGGAACTAATATCTCCTGAAATCAAGGACAATTGGTGGTCACAACATTGTTGTTCATCCATACCACATATATCCATATTATTGAAAATCACCAAAAAAGACGTTGCGTTAGCTGCAAGAACGAACTAACTTATTCATGAAATGTACCATCCCGTATTTTCACTCCTAATTTTTCGCGGATATTTACCCTCAAATATTTTTTTTACGTTAATAATGCAATGGTTTATTTCTAAAAATAATTATAGTCTAAAATATATCTTTGTGAACTTCAGAAAAGATATATTTATTTAGTATAGTAATATACCTATTTAGGAAAATAGATTACGTATTTTATATTAAAATTTGAGCATATTATATTTAACGTTATTGTCGCACATTTGGACTTTGGACCGTTTGGGTAGCAATCGTAGCATAAAAGGGTCTGAAAATCAGCCTTGGAGGCCGACACTTTTCAGGATTTTTGGAGGAGATTTTCAGAGTTATTAGGATATGTAACCTCCTCTTAATCTCCTTATTATTGCCTTTTAAATAGGGATGTGAAAAACTAACCCAACTCGTTTACCAAACCCGAACCCAACCTGAAATAAGCGGGTTTGGGTTGAGATTTTTGACCCATTTAAGTAAATGGGTTGACACGACTTACCCATTTAATTAAATGGGTTAGGTTAAGGTTGACATTTTCAACTCGAAATTAACCTGCTTTGACTTGTTTAACTCATTAAAATATAAATTTTCTGAAAAGTTGTGTTAAAGTTGGAGAAAATTTTAAAAATACTGATTGAAGAACACAAATACTGAAAAGAAAATATAATCATGCATACTTTATGTGAATTTATTGTTAAGTTTTGATAAAAATTTAATAGTAATAAATATGTAAATGGGTTAAATGGGTTATATGGGTAACCCATTTAATTAACAGGTCCGTCAAGGTTGAGTTTTTCAACCCGTTTAATAAACGGGTTAGATTCGGGTTAGGACATGTTAAACCCGTTTATTATAAACCCGAACCTAGAAACGACCCAACCTGATATGTTAATCAGCCGTACAGTTTTAAATGCCAAAATCCATCACCCTTATTACTAGCACTGTAACCTCCCAAATTACACCTTATTATTAGTCCTTTTGAGCTGTTTCAACAGCAAATATCTGCTGGCACATTTTCCCCGCTGCTGCCATAAGACTAAGAAGAGAAAAGAGATAAAACTTCATCCTTGCTCGGCGCACAAATCACCATTTTTACTTTTTTACACAAATATTTCTACATTTTTCCTACCATTACTCTTGGGTTTCTAAATATCTTTTGGTGGCTAGGAGAGGAGCATTAAGAAGACGTAACGGCACAAGGAGAAGACATCTAGATAAAATAGCTTCATTCCTCCAGTTGGCCCAGGAAACTAATGGTTCTCCTAGAGTAGTTAGAATTTGCATAGGAATTATTTAGTGTTAATATTTAAGTTGGGTTAGTGTGTTTTAGGGTGGGTGGGAATATTTTTCATGTTAGATGTTAGTTTGCATTAATTTTTATGAACTATGTTATTATATGATTATTGTGACATCTGTGATTTGAATAATCTGTATGTAGGTTTGTTGATATTCAAATAGAGTTTTGTTCATATGAATTATGCTTTGTATGTTAAACATTGCACTCTAAGCATGAATTATATCTTGTAACTTGTAAGTATGGCCTAAACATGTTAAGTATGGTGTTGGGGATTATTGTTAATTGTCATTAGTTGGAATGTAATGAGTTAAAATCATAATTTTGTCTTTGGGTTTTCCTCGGACGAGGTGTGCGTCGCGATCCGTGATGGTTGTTGCACCTCGCACCGGGTCTTGGTTGCTTGGCTCTTCGTTGTGGCTCGCCTAGTTCCTCCAGCGGGGCTGCGTCACAACTTCCAATGGTTGGTTGTCGTCTCTTAGTCCTTGCTTGCTGTTTTTGAGGTGCATGTATCACTTGTTTATGCATGTGTGTTGTACTTGGTAGTACACTGGTGTTAGCCATGAGGGATATTGATCATTATCATATTAATTGGTTCATGTTCATCTTATTTTTGGGTTGGTTGTTATAAACTCTAACTTGTGAAGTTTAATCTTGATTCATGGTTTTGTTAACTTTGTTAAGAAGTTATATTATCTTAGTTATGTTTCGGGTATTGTTTATGAATTGCTTATATAATTTTGTCCATTTGAGTTGATCTATATTTATGGATGAATGGGGTTATAATATGATGTTTGGGTTGAAATACGTTATGGTGGATGCGTTATCAACATTACAGCTCAAGTGAAAAATAATGCTGCTTTAAGCGCTAATTTGCCGAGAGTTATGTACCGGGGATATTATGACTAACATCGTAATTAACCTTTACTCAAACTCATATGACTAGTGTATGGTTTTAAGGTGCGAAAAGTTATTATCAAGGTTATATTATTTTTTGGTTTTACTGGTGAGCTAAGTTATTTTTTCGGTTTATTCACCCCCTATGGTATTTCAAAATTCATGGGGTACCCCTATTGTTTCAAAATACATGAAAAGCCCTTAATGACTAATGGTGTCGACTTTCGTTAGTCATTAACCCTAAATAACCCCTTAACCCTAATTAAGCCTCCTAACCCCCTAACACCCAAACCCTCACCCTAAACCCTAACCCCAACCACCACATGGGAGTGGCACATCCCCCCTCTTCCCTCCCCTACGAGCTAGCTTGAGAGAGTAGTTATATTCATCACATTTATTTATATTCATCATGTTTATGGAAATGCTTGATTGAATGCCTTAGTCGTTAGAATATGTATTGGGTAAGATACTAGGCCAATCTAGCGAGCTTGAGAGATTATTTAGAGTACCAATGGATGAATAATTCCCCTGAACTGATCCCCATTGTTGATTCTCATTGTGATTGCTTGGTTTATGAATGAGTTAATTAATGGATGCCCCATCCTGATTATTATTTTTTTTACAAAGGAAATAAAGAAATAGGGAGGATCCCACAAGAGGGGCCACCCTAAAGCATCCTTTCGGATGATCAAAGAGAAAGCATGAGCCGGAGAGTCGAACCAATAAGACAGATTTGAACAAGAGTGACCCCGGTGAGTCATCCAATCCGCCGCCGAATTACCTTCTCTAACTCCATGGTTGATACAAACATCTTCAAAGCAATTTAAGTCTTGCCCTGCATCCATAATAAGCGAATCAATATCCCAGGGGATTTTCCATATCCTTTTTATAGCCTGGATAACACTCAAGTTATCCCCTTCTATAATTAATCTCTTAGCGACAAGCACAACTAGGGATGCCCCTCCCTAATGTTATTTTTCGTATTGTCTTTTCATTTATAAATCTTACAAAAAAAGCCATAGACTTGGCTTAGCTTATCATAAATCGATATTTATTAGTGATTCCCTTAGTCCTTGTGAATTCGACCCTTTACTTGCCCTAGATTGGGTAGTTTAGGTATCTTTGACGTGTTGACAACGAGCGCGTCAGTCTCATTGTATGACTTGTTTATTAATAATCTTATAACTCTTATGTGGATCCTAATTGGGCTGGGAGAACTATTAGTTGCTCTCCCTTGATTATGGATGTTTGTTGATAATTTTGCATGTTAATCTGACGCATTTGGGTTTCATGACTAGGGTTATGAGATAGAGGTTGATGTGTTTGATTAGGAGGATCTTGTTATATACTTTCTATGTTTTGATATTGGTATTTTTGCAGTTATGTTACCTCCTTTTGGATATTTATGGATTAATTCTCTTTGGGATTTAATTATGATGTTTTTATTAGTTTTAAACTTTAGAGTGACGTTGTCTCTTTTGACAATATTTCAGCTATCGTCATTTACTTAATATATTAAACTATTTCATTTATATTATGCTTGTGATCGGACGAAGTGTTACATAAATTATTGAAAGGTAGTTGATGTCTTCACGAGACCACATGGCACAACAAGGAACTCATATTGCCCCTCTTGAGTATGTAAAGTCGTCTTGGGCACGTCCACTTCACATACCTACATCTCATCATGATCGGCCTTGACGTCAAGTTTGGAAAATATGTATGAACCATGTAACTCATCAGTAGCTAATGAAAGATCGGTATAGGATATTTGTCGAGCACTGTCACCTTGTTTGAGGCTCGATAATCGTCACAAAAGCCCCCATCAACCATCCATTTTCTTGACAAGAAGCACTGGAGTTGAAAAAAGACTAGTTGATTTACACTAGGGATCTTTCTATTTGGTACTTCTCTGGTTACACATAGCCTTGTTTAGGATGAACTGGGTGCAATCTCCTTATGCTAAAGAAGTCTCATGGCTCATAAAAGAATGATGAAGAAAGGCTGGAGTGCTTAATTGTGGGGGATGCTTTCATAGACAATTGATGGAACACTTGGAATTGGAAAGAAAAACATACCAACATAACTTTTAGGGCAGATTTTGCTCATGTCAAGAAACTCAATATCTTTTATGAGTCTATCGTATCGTTGAAACCAAGTGTAAGATTCTGAGCAACAATTGAAGTTTCTTTGTCTTGTAGATATATTGTTATGCAATAGCTTGAGGGTATAACATTTTTACCTTAGCTCTCCTTTCATATTAGGGTGACACCCTAAGTCTTTACACTAAACGGCATAGGACTTATCAAAAAAAAAGTTACTAATTGATGCTGGACTGCAGAGCCCTAGAAAAAGGTAGCTTAGTATAACTGTCAATATTATAAGATAGACTGATTTCAGCATGAAGTTTAAATTTTTGTGCCTGAATTATTCAATCTCAGATCTTTGACCACCAAATAATCATTCTGGGAGGAAACTAATCTTTCTAAAAGAAATGGCTGGTTAGACACAAAATCAGATAAAAAGTAGAAAACTCCATTTTCCTAACGTCTTAATATGTTTATGTACGTTTGAAATTTCTGCCAGACATATACAGCTTCCAACGCTCAAAAAGACATCTCAGATTATTATGAGACTAAGGACTGGTAATGGGACTCTTATGGTTTAGTTAGCCTGCCTTGGATAATAAAGGTTTTAGTCTACATCAATAAAGTGTCTACACTATACAGTCTATTCCAGCCAATAATCATAGAGGGGGAGAGGGGAAGAAGCTCTGTATACGAACCTGGTGATTCCATGCAGCTTCAACCAAGTGAGTGCCATACTCATCAAGCATCTCATAGAGAAGTATGAATGTCTGCCACTTCTGCATTTCAGTCAGATAACTATCAGTTAAGTCGCATATTTGCCCCACACCTAGTGACTTGGCTTCCTCTTCAGCCCAGATGTCCCTTTTTGTCATGCCACAAGAAACTGAACCTCTCTGGTGTGACTTCTTCTCTGAAGCAATTGAGTTAAGCTGCCCTGCCTCATTTATGAGCATTACTCTCTTCAGTATGTACAATGATTGCTTTCTTATCAAGCCTTCTTTCTCGACCTAGAACCCCCACATCAGAAAACAAAAAAAAAAATATCAATTTATAATGAAAAGGTCCACTTTTCTTGTGAACATTTAAAGGAACCGGTTAGATATCATAGGAGGACGCGGTACCAAGCCTCTTTTAATTTCATCCCAAAAATCCTTCTCAGCTCTTATGTTGAATTCCTCAGCTCTATCATCCATTTCCACTTGAGACTGGTCAACAGAAGGAAAATAAGACAGATACAGAGAGATTATACCATATGCATCTCTCCTCTCTGTTATTCCCAGAGAAAAAAGAACTTGGGAGCACTTCCACAGTTTCATGAAGAAATGTTGCCTGGAACACCAAAAAACGACCGTCTCATACAACTAACTTAGATAACTGATCTGATAATAAATAAGAGTATTAAACGCCTGTTATGATTCTGCACCTGGAAACACAACAGCTTTCTCCAAGAATGTTCACTTCAAATGAGCACTTCATAGCAAATGCTTTGAAAATGGATGGAAGGAGAAGACTCGCAGTGCAAGACCTATGCTCAGGACTTTGTGAAAGCATTTGGATTGTTAAATTACACAGATCCCACAACAAATGCCCACATAGGGTTTCTGTTTGGATGTAGCCTGAGATGGCGGAATCTTTCGCAGCCTGATAATTCTCCATTGCAGCATCTAGTAAGCAGCTCAATAGGTAGCATGAGAGAGCCAATGGGAGAAGTGAAATCTGATCACATACGCCACCCATATTCTGCAAGTCTCTTGAGCTTTGTAAGACGGGCTGGCTACTCCAAGTAATGACGGACTTATCTTCATATTGATCCATATCCATTGAAAGAACAACTGATCTCAGCAGAACTGGAACCAATGTAGCCTCAATAATTTCCCAGTTATTGGTTGCAATTACAACTTCAAGCAGAGATTCAACCATCTAAAATCAAATCGAAGAAAATGCCGAAGATTAATTTAAGTGGCGAGAAATGAGATGCAGACAAGAAATATTGCAATATATTTTTCACAAACTTACATTGTAGAGCATGTCTTTCTCATACAGCTGAACCATCTTCATTAGTGGAATGAAACCATCCCGCATAAAACATTCGAAAACAACAGTACTCATCCCTGCCATGAGCAAAGAGTATACAGTAGTTGTGATCAGCCACTCTTTCTTTATCCATGAAAAAAGAAAGAATTAACACATAAAACCTAACTCATTTAGAAAAAATAAATTTACAAACCGGTTTATCATAAAATATTATATTCTCATAATTTATTATTATCGATTGTGTACATTATGATAGGGATAATCACAACTGTAGTATAAGAAAGTCTCTGAAGAGTATAATGACACTTAGCCCTAATGCTTCAGTTGTTTGTTTCATGACCAAGATCTGTACGGTGATCCTGATCAACTTAAACTCTATACGCGCCACCTGGTCCAGGGAGACTGGAGTAACCCTGTCCATAGATCATTTGGGTGGTAAAATTAATAATGTATGAATGAAGGTGAGAAAATATTGTAATCAATGGCGTTATTTAGTTGGAAATTATGGTCTCTGAATTTAAAGAAGTTGGTTTTCTTTTCTTTGAGAGACACTGAGACCCCTATACTAAAAAAGGGCAAAGCTCATGCCCTCAAGCTAGCATCAAGTAGTATATCTACAAACTCGGAAGAGTCAAGCAGCAGTCACAAGCTAATACTTGCCTCCAGTTATACAAAAGCCTCACAAATTGAAACTTGAAATTGTGACGAGGGGAGGCAATACCCTAAAATATCTATCCGGTTCTTTCTTTTCAAGTGCACCACCAAATCACCGAGCAAACAATATTCCAAACTACAGCAAGCTACCCTTTTTCAACCTTCTTTTCCAAACAAGTGAATCTTTTACAGAGCAATCCGATAACAATCCCAGCTGGTGCTTAATAGGAGAAATCATCCTTAAGTCATCTCTCACTTGATTTAACACCCGAATCTAAATCAATAAAAATAGTAAAATACCACTTTTTTTTTGGGGTGAACAACCAAGGTGTCCACCACCGATAGCATTGACTAATCCCATCGCCCCGGGTGCTCCACTTAAGGGTAAAGGGCTAGCCAAGAATCTCTTTCCATTCCCAAAGGTTGAGGATCAAACCCCCGACCAATTGGTTAAGGGACAAAGTGAGCGACCACTATGCCAAGACCACTTGGTTAGTAAAATACCACTTTGAACCCGAATACATTAGCCATTACGTGTCTTGAGAAGCAGGGAATATAGAATCTGATATTCTGATCACACCCCCCAGCTGGTGCTTACAGGAAAAATAAATCTCAAAATCATATCTCAGTTGATTTAACCATCGAAAATTACAATAAACCTCGTACATAATTCTAATAAAGTTCAACACATATCACTATACTATTCAAGTGCAGAACGCTGTAATATCACGAGTAACCACAAACATACAACGCATTACCACTATGAAAGTGAAACCAATTCAAATATAACAAAATTGGTTTATTTTTCCAGATAATATTTTCAAACTTACTGATTTTCTTGATAAGATGAGAGAGCCCACGCAAGTAAGATACAAGATACGCACATTGCTCAGAGTCCAACTTCTTATTAGCATCAAAAAACTCCTACTCAAAGCCAAAAGAAAATAAGCATCAGTAATATAATTTGAAAGTTGGGAAAAATCGCAAGATGAAAAAACAAACAAACAAACCTTAGTGAGATTTGAGAAATGGTGAAGAAGCGAATCGAAGAGTGAAGGAGGAGGTACGCCAGTTGAAGTTAAAATGCAGTCCAACATTGCAGGAACTGCTGCTGAAGGAACTGTGTGGAAACTCTGTGACAATGAATTGAGCAAGGTCGCCATGTTTAAGGAGACAAAATTATTTGTTTCCATTGATTTGCTCGATAAAACAATGGGAATCGCTCAGTTCAGAGTTTGAGAGCTGCTTAAAGTGGAGACCATTAACTGCAGTCTGTAGATGTTATTTAGGGTTGTGCATAAACCCCGGCTAAACCCCAAGTCAAATGCGCGCCTAGTCCATTTCTCTTCATTTTCCCCTCTCTTTCTTGCTCTGTCTTTACCCATTTTAGGTGCGTTCTCTACAACTTATATGAACTGAACTTATTGAACCTTAACTAAATTTATTGAGTTTGAACTGAACTTATTGAACCTTAACTAAATTTATTGAGTTTGAACTGAACTTATTGAACCTGAATTGACTGATTGAACCTTATTAAATTTGATTGGACCTGATTCAACTTGTTGGACCTGATTGAACCTGATTGGAACTTATTGGATCTGATTAAAACTTATTGACCTGATTGAAACTTATTAGACCTGATTCAAACTTATTAGGCCTTATTAGACATGATTAAAACTTATTAGACCTTATTGGACCTGATTGAAACTTATTTGACCTTATTAGATAAAAAAAATTGACGAGTAATATTTTAACATAAATACTACCCTTCAAAATTTATTATGAACTAATAATTATTAAAATTCGTCCTTTAAAAAAATAATTATTATTAATTATCTTTTATGATAAATAATTTAACAAAAAAATATTTATATATTTGCATGTACATAACTTTCACCAATAATATATCTAATAGTCTTGTTTTGATTTAAAAACGAATTGCAAAATATTATAATTATAATGATTATTATTGTTAATCTTATTTGATCATGATTATAATATTTTTTAATAATAATATAATCAGCTAATAGTAATATGAATAATCAAATAATAGACAATAATACAAGTATAATACTATACATTGTGATACTTTAATAAAAAATTCTAATAATAACATAATCAACTAATAGTAATATGAATAATAAAATAATAGATAATAATACAAATATTTAATAAAATAATAGACAATAATACAAGTATAATACTATACAATCATTATGGTACTTTAATTAAAATTTTAATAATAACATAATCAGCTAATAGTGATATGAATAATAAAATAATGGACAATAATACAAATATTTATTGAACATTGATTATTTTGGACCTTATTAAGCATGATTAAACCTGATTGAAATTTATTGCACCTAATTAGAACTTATTGGACCTTATTAGACCTGATTGGAACTTATTGCACCTGATTGGAACTTATTGAATCTTATTAAAACTGATTGGAACTTATATCCCTGATTGGACCTTATTGCAACTTATCTGAACTTATGTGAACTTATTGGACCTGAAACTTAATTTTTTAAGTTGAAGAGAATGCATCCTTAGTTGTATCCGACTAACCGGTCCATGTATGTAATCGATAAATTAGCGTCATTAAAGGGCATCTTTATAATTAAAATGGTTAGAAAGTCAAGGGAGCTTAGAGTAAGATAAAAGTTTTGTGGAGTCCTTAAACCACTAATAGATGGTATATTATTAAATTAGGAATCATGTTAGGACAAAACAGATAGCAAAAATTGATGTGCTAGACAAAGTATTGCGGGGGGAAGCTCCAAAATAACCTTGCAAGTGGAGGAGTAATGTGAAATAAATATAGCCTAACCTTCCTCACATGAGCCTTTATTTCTCATAACAATTTCATCACAAAAATCTAAAAAAAATATGTTGCCCATAACTCAATTGTAATCCCCCATAATTTTAAAAGATTTTATAAATATATTTTAGTATTTATATATTTACATTTAAACATAATCTAGTTTTTAAAAACGATTTAACTATTTAAAAAAGTTGACTATTTTTAAAAGTCAAATGAAATTATTTTGAAGATTTAAGAAAGTAAAAAATATTTTAATTAAGCATGCTTTGATCAAAGTTTTAAATACTAATTTATATTGGAAAAGAAGTCTAATGGACTCGAGGAACCTAAAATCCTAAAAGGATAAGGAAAAGGAGTCATATTGATGATTAAAATTCTAATTATTTATCTTATTCATCATCAATTTTCATTAAGCCTTATCTCTTTATCCTAAGCCCAAAAAGAAAGTTTTCTTATAAATATCCTAACACCCAATTATTTTACCCCACACAAGAATTATTTTCTCTCTCCTCTCACTCAAATCACACGCCATTCTTTCTCTCTCTTCCACGGCTTTCTCTCTTTCAAGTAACGTTTCTTCTTCAACAAGAAACGTCACAAAGCTTTCAAAATCACCAAGGAGTAACCGTCGGTGCTGCTGCCGTGGTCCTTCCTTTTCGGCGCCTTCTTGATTCTTCCTCTTGTTGGTTGTTTTCTTTTCTTCTTCCTCGAGATTCCATTAAAGACTATGTTTTTATGCTTTATTTTAATATTAATCATGATTATTGGTTTTAATTTACTTTTTAATTAATAATCTTGATTCATATATATATTATATTGTAAGAATTAAAATTCAGATTTGTTTATTATGGTTAGATTGTAGTTTTAATAATTAAAGCTTGGATTTTTAGGATTTTAATTACTCGAAAACCATAGTAGCATATTAGATACTATGAGATTGATTTGTATTATGATTTTAAAGTGTTTACATATGTTTAAAGAAGGTTTGCTATTCTGAAGTTTTAAAGTGTTTTTATTGAACCTTTTAGAGTTTATTTATGAAGTACTTAGTTAATGGTTTCAAATAAAAAGGGGTCGAAAATGGTTCCCAAGTTGTAGTCTATATTTTATTTCCGTTGCAATTTAGTTTTAATAATAATATTTTAAGTTAGTATCTTCATTTCAATAAGTCTTGCGTTTCACTACGGCTGTAACACTCATAGAGTCGATGCGACGTAGTTTAGACATGTATGGATTTTGGGGGTGTTACAACGTCGCATGTAAACTAATGTGTGGTTGATGTTCGTTTCTTACATAATGTTCATTAGACGTGTGTGCAATGTTCATTGAAAGCAACAATTGTTCCCCCTGATGTTCATTACCGTAGTTAGATGTTCGTTGGAGCAGCTATAATGCTCAGTAAAAGCTTATCTCGTATTCAGTTCGATTGAATCTTAGATGTGGTTCTCGTGTACGTAAACATACGACGCATGTTCAGTAATGTGTGGTTGATATTTTTTTCACGTGTAGAGTTCATTGAAGCATATACAATTAATGTTCATTGCCAGCATATATAATGTTCAATTTAATTGTGCCTGATGTTCACTAATTTTAGTTAGATGTATGTTCAAATAGATAACGTGTGGTGTTCACTACTTTTATGCATTTATAATATATTATTCAATATGATTTTTTCCGATAAGATTTTTAACGAGGCAACTGGTAGTCTGACACGTCCTCTTTTTTCAACATGATGGGCATTCAAGCAGAGTGTTATAAGTCAAAATAAGGTGAATGACATGCATTTAATGTATGTCAAGTTTTTTCCAAAACCTATACTAGGACGATTGGTGTGACTTGTAAAATGTAATACTACCTCCGTTTCTTAACAAGTGCAACATTTCCCTTATTTGGAATAGTCACAATAAGTGCAACCAAGCTCAAAATGGTAAAAAAGTTCAATATTATTACAAATATGCCACCAAAAAGCAAGAGGGGACCACATTTTTTTTGTTTCCTCACTTGAGTTACTCTACTTTATTGTGGTCCCAACTTTCTCTTTCTATATTCCTTGGTATTCCCCCACTTTCTCTATGTTGCACTTATTAAGAAACGAAGGAAGTAGTATTCTTGTTGTATAAATATTACATTTGCCATAAGGTGCAATACACACAACAGGAAGAAAGCAAAAGCAAAGCATTTCTATGCTATATCTTTTACTCTATAACTAGTTATTAGGCCCAATCTATGTCCCGGGAAAGAAAAATATTCATTATAAATATTGTAATTTAAATGATAACACTAAATACAACTTTGATCTATTGGTTAAAATTTTAGTATATGAACTTGAGGTTATGGAATCAAAACCTATATTATGCAATTTCTATTTTTTTTTTATCATACATAGATTATATATTTATATAGATATTTCCGTTGTATTTGTCTCAGAACGCTAAACAAAATTTGATTATATCTCTATTATATAAGGGAAGAGGGGAGGAAGATGGTGTCCTCTTTTGAAAATACTAAATTATCTTTAATGATTTAATGAAATGAAAAAAAATACAAAAAGAGAATAATTTTAGAACAATATGACTTGTGTCGACCTGGTTCATGTTAACATTAGTGTGCACCAGGTAAAACAACATATCATTACGGAACAATCCACTATATTATGCGAAAATCCAGTATATTATGCAGATTTTCACTATATCATTGAGACCCACACTATATCATGCATAAGCTCACTATATTATTCAGGCACACTTACTATATCATTCAAACACACACATACTATATCATACATAAACTCACTATATCATTCAGACACACACTATATCATTCAGACACACACTATATCATACAGAAACTCACTATATCATTCAGAAACACACTATATCATGCATAAACTCACTATATCATTCAAACACACACTATATCAAGCAGAAACTCACTATATCATTCAGACACTCATTATATCATGGAGAAACTAAATCATTCCATATGTTAGAACACGTGCCATGATATACTACGCAACTTAGATCTTCCTATATGTTAAAATATTTTAATTAATTCCTCTATTGTATTGCATATAATTTCACATTATGTTTTTCGTTAATAAAATATACTATATTGTATATAAGTTCACTATATCTCTGTAGAATTCACTATATGAAGTTAATATCTTACCACCCGGTGCACACTAAGTTAGTGTGCACCGGGTCCATTTGAGTGTTTTTTAATTTTAGAAACCCCTTTCTCATTTCAACTTACCATTCTAAAAAAGTTTTTTTAAAAAAGGTATATGCGTCAAATAATTCAATCTAAAAATTAAATGGACAAAATATTTTGACCTCTTTTTATAAGGTATATGTGCACCTGAAAAGTATGAAAGACTCACTACCTTTGATACATTTTAATTCAGTCAAACCAACTCTAGAAAAAGTACTTGAATAAAAGGCAGAATAAAGATAGATCAACGTAAAGATATTAAGCATAACATACACTTTTTTTTTACTGCGTGTTGATTGAGTTAATCATGGAAAAAAAAATGAAGAAAACAATCTTTTTTTTAACTTACTCACTTAATCAAAAAACTTTCTACCCTCTATTGATAATCGAAGAAATTCTACTTTCATACATTATCTTAATGAAATTCTTTATGTCTATTATTTTTGTTCAAAATTCATTTACAAAAAATAAATATTAAAAAATCACTAACAACTTTTGTTAGCTTTTACATTAGCGAATTAATATATTTCATTTCATCTAACTATTAATCTCTCATATTTTAAAAGTATAATCATAACTATAGTACCTATGAAATAAGGATAACAAGTTTTGAAATTAATGCATGCAACATGTACATACGAGTATTAGACTAGTCGGTTATAAACGTAGCATTTCTCTTCAATAATCCTTTAGTTGGAGCTGTTGGACCATTACCATATTGCTTCATAACAGGATAACAGACCAGTCCCCCCTTGTATTGTCACAGACTCACAGTTCCAAATACTCGCAGTGACACAAAAAAAAAGCGCCATTAGTTGGACCATTACCATATTGCTTCAGAACACCACTTCAATATGCAGCGATTTTCGCCATTAACAAACCTCTGTTTTCTCATCTCCATTTATTTAAGTTGGTGACATCTATCAATCACTCTTCTATTGTTACATTCATATGCTTTTAATTGAAGCTAAAACGTTTTTTTTTTTTGTTAATTTATTTTATGCGGCAGGTTTTTTCGAAGTAGCTGTTTCCGAAGAAGGATTTTGCTCAGCTCCAACTTCTGTCTTCAATGGCGAAAAATCGGGAGCTTTGTATTGGAAAGTTACGAACCCCACTCTCTCACCTGCTCATCTCGAAGGTTAGCAATTTCGTACTTAAATGTTGTAGTATAATTCAATTAGGGATTAAGGATTTTAAAAAATTACGTGTTATTAGTTAAATTGATGGATTTGTGATGTTTGCACAAGTGTTTGATACTTGTGTTAGTACAAACAGACTACTTTAATGCTGTTTATGTATGCTTTTTTTTTTTTTCAATTAATGGTGAATTTTTTGTCAGAGATGGGAAGAAGCACAGTGTGAAGGAACAATGTTGTTGCAGGAAAACCGAAACCAGCGCTCGTTTTTGAAGAAAAATAATTGCTTTTTAAGCTCATGTTTTTTTTTTGATTGATTTATCATGTTAGATGTATTTTTGGTTCTTTAATCCTCACTGTATGTGTCTTTCCAAGAGTTTCGTTGAAAGCAGCGTTTTAGTCGTCTCCTGTGGGTCTATTGACTTCAATCTTCAGTCGTTCAGAGTAGTTAATGTGGTCATCTTTCTCGTAGCTTTCTAAGTGAGTTGATTGCTTGAATGGGGATTGGAAGATTTTTATCATGAAAGATATCTCAACTAGGTGTTGTTACTTATTAGTCACTAGTCACTACTGTGTGGTCTCAGTAGGGGCCAACTCAAATCTTTTGTGGCTTTCGTGCTTACTTAAAAAACTTATCTAAAATCTATAATATAACTGAAATGTACAGATGAAACAATTTTGAACTTTGAGACTTGACTCTTCAAAGTTTAGAAAATGTGCACTTATTGTATAGAAAGTTTAGCTCTATAGAAAAAGAATAACATTTGTAAGAAAAAAAAGGATATCAGGTTGTCCCTGGAATTGAACTACAAATCTCACATGGATCAAAAAACTAAGTAATGGGCTAATTATATATGTCTGTATAAAAGTTATAAATCTACAAATCCGAGGCCCTCTTTTCCTCAAGTTGCTGAGGCCCTGGGAAATCTCTTTGAGTGCATGTGCTCATTGTGCTACACGGTTGTTGTAATAGCTAAGAGCTGAGGATTGCCTCTTATTATGTCAACAGTAGTCAGTAGATGCTGTAGGATGATAACAATTATGCGCTCATTCTTTTTGAAATCAGATATCTTTGGCTTATCTAGAAAGAAATGGTTAGTGTTTGTATAGAACTGAGGTAATATACAATGCAGAACTTTGTATAAAGTTAACAAGTGACAATACTTTTAAGTTATTTGCACGGTCCACCAAATACATCCTACACTTGTATGGTTGTACATTTAGTCGGTAACTCCCAATGTTATGCTGCAAGTGTGCTTTTTATGTTGGGTTATGCCATCTTCAAGACCTCTGGCCGTCTCTCCTTTTTCTTTTTAATTTTTAAATTGTCGCAAATAGCTTCACAATGGCTGCACTCTGCTATCAGTGACTAGCTTGGAAATATTGAGTTTGGAGTTCATGCTTTGCACTCCAGATGACATAGTTTATTTGTTCTACTTAAATGATATTGTTAAATATGTCTCTAATTTTTGTCTCTCTATGATTTCTGTGCTTCATACATGCAGATTTACCTGGGTTTACTAGAAGTGTCTACAAAAAAGATCATGCACTGATTACACCTGAAAGCCATGTGCTGAGCCCTTTACCTGAGTGGTTGGTTTGTTATCCCATTTTGATTATGCTCGATTGTTAATGTTTAAACAGATTGATTTCATCTTTGATTGCCTCCAAAGGAAGAATACCCTGGGAGCGTATTTGATCACACCAGCAATGGGTTCGCACTTCGTCATGTACATTGCCAAGATGCAAGGTCAGGAAAGGGCCCTTAATATTTATTGTATGTGTAACTTTTTACCGATATATATTTTAAATGCTGACCGAGCTCGCAGATGAATGTGTGCTCTGGTCCCTAGATCTTGGTACTTCATTGAGTATTTTGGGTTAGAGATATCTGTTTTTTTCAATAATCCATTCTCATCTCATCACGTGCAGATAATTCTAGATCAGCACCCCCTTCTGGTGATGTTGAAAGGTAATGGTGCCTCTTCTGGGGTATTTGGAAGGAATGAGAAATTTATCTCTGCGTTCAATCTCTCCATTCTTTGAGTTGATATATAACAACATCTCTTACTCCCCGTTTTAATGGCTTAAGCAGAAGATGTTTCTTTTATTAATTTTTCAGAATGTTTGTACCTGCTCTCCTGTATATTGGCACATTTCTTCTGTTTTGTGTTTATAGCTAATTTCCGTCACTAACATAGGACATTTTGATTAAAATTTTAACTTGACTTCTCTGTGGTGATAGGTTTATATTTGTGGTTAATGGAGCTGTCACTTTGACAAATGGTTCTGACAACAGTCATAGATTAATGGTAATAGGTTTTATCTCTTATTTTTTCCTCTCAGATGCTCTTGAGTCTTCTCCTGTTATTTCTTATTTCTAAGTGCTAGCTCCTTGGTTATCTGATTTCTGCATAGGCTAGTATGGGGAAGTAAAACAGCATAATGTCTTATTCTATAAGGTATTGTTGATATGTCAATGGAAAATTCCATAATAGATGTGAGTCATGTGACCAAGCTAGTGGCTAAGTTTTCCAATCATAGCTTAGTGGTAATAGGTTTTTCCAAACTAATATTACTCTTCCCAAAACTATGTGCCCAAAATAAATGGGCCATACTTAAGGGACAGAGGAGTAAATTATTTTGGATAATGCATATGATGAAAACTATATCGGAAAGTATGCCTTTACATATTCTGCTATACTGGGAGCCATTTGCGCTCGTTTGTATTTCCTAATTTTACATTTGTAAGTTCAAAGATATGCATGGTTGTCATTATTCTCAACCTCTTGATGTTGACAATTCCCCCTCCCCCTCCCCCTCCTGAATTATATCGGAAATGACTAGGGACATTATAATGGTGAGTTGGTGACATGTTTGTGCAGCCTGCTGTTGCACTGTTATATACTTAATATTCAAGCTGCATATATATAATTGCTGGTTTATTAGACTCTAAGATGTGCATGGGGTAGGAAAGCAATCTATTTCCTCTCCTTTATTTCTTGTAACTCTACATGATATCCTTTAGTTTTCCTTTTTACAGAGGTTGATTTTTTTCTCTTTCAATTTTTTACTCTATGAGTAATCTCCAAGTGTAAGAATGATTGGAAGTGACTAATTGATTGGGTGCATCGACTCTTGTGGTATTTCTGGTTTCCTTGATTGGTGGTTGTTTTCTAAGGGGGAATTCTTGTGGCTATTTTATTTGCTATATCTCTTTACACTTGCCAACATAAACCTCCCCATGCATATGCTTTTCCTTTTGGCCATTTTGCACCTATGTTTGGAAATTTAAGTTTTTAAAAACAGATTAAAGCCTTTCCGTGGAGAGCTGTTTTGAAGGATCAATGCTAATGTGCTGGAAATCAGATTAACAAAGTATAATAAGAGGGGAAAAATTTAAGGATATGTTCTATTAATCGAATCAAAAAAATCTATATCCAATACAACTTCTCACTTTCGAGATATGAGGTCTCTCCCAAGGCAAAATGCAAAACATCAAATATCTGGATGGGTATTACTTGTTCCCTCTTACCTTACTTAGGCTATGTTTAGTTCACCTGAAATTTTCTTATCTGAACTTATCTGATCTGATCTGAACTTATTTTTTCTTATCTGATCTGATCTGAACTTATTTTTTCTGATCTGATCTGAACTGATCTGATTTACAAGATCTTATCTTTTATAAAATATATTATTACTATTATATTATTACTTTGTAAATCATTATTATGCAATACATTATAAGATCTTCTTTATAGTATTACTATTATTATCATTTTATTTCTATTACAACTTTTACACAACTTTTATTATTATAATAATAATTATTATTATCATTATTATAAGAACAACAATAATAATTATAATCATAATTATTATTATTACAAAATAATTATATAACTCAAGTCATTATTTTATAAGAGCACTTATACAATGTTTCACACTTTCCCTTAAAAAAAGTTTCACACTTGAGAAGTCGGCAAACTCAACTCTTTTTTTTCCATATAAAATAAAATAAGATATACAAACAACTATGACTTGAGCAAAAAATAAATAAATATCGTGCAACTTCAAATAGCTAGAGAGATTTGGAATTCGGTAGGAAGAGGTATACCGAATCTAAATTTATAATTTGTATCTCACACTTAGCTTATTTTGAAATGTAATCCGAACTTAGTAGTTTCGTTGTCATGAATTTGAGATATCATATTTATATATTTCTTATTTTTGCGTCAATCTTATGTTCTTAACAGTGGCTTTTAATTTTCTATTATTTAATAACAACAAAATAACTTAATATAATAATAACAATGACATTTATAATGGTAACAACAAGATTAATAATAATTACCAATATTAATAATTAATAAGTACAAACAACAACAATAATAATTCTTTTGAACAAATGTACTAGTAAATAATAATACCCCTTTGTATTTTTTTATCTTTCTCACTTAGAATCTTGACACTATTCACAATTAGAGATAATCTTTTAGATTTTTCTCAATATATAAGAAAAAATATAGTCATGTGGGGTCTTGTTTGATTCGTCTCAATGAGTACTTTATTAATATTCAATTATTATAATTTTTATTAATATGTAATGAAAGATATTTATATAATAATGAGTTTTTAAATATAAGCATGATATGATCTGAACTGATCTGATCTGGTCTGATCTGATCTGATCGGATCTGAACTTATTTTTTCTGATCTGATCAGATCTGATCAGATCTGAAATAAGCAAAAATAAGGTGAACTGAACATAGCCTTATACTACCCTAGCATAGTGCTATTATTCCCTTCCTATCGCGCTTCATACCCTCCCTTAACAAACTATGTCAGTACAAGGAATAATCAGTACAAGAATTGAAAAGGAATAAAGGAATCTTTCTGTCACTAGCTATCATGCTGAGGTGGAATGTACATATGTGATGAGATTGTCACTACCTTGATTTCTTGCATAATGATTACTTGGGAACATGATCACGTAATAAGCATATATCCCACGATCTGCGATATACCAGATTGCAACTTATGTATTTTGAGATGAGGACTCTTCTTTTCTTGCGTTACGGGTTTGCTGCATATCTTCGGATCAGATTGTTTAAATTGTGTGTATAAAGTGGGTATGCTCGCCTTCTCTTTTGTTGCATATGCAAGTCTTTCATTTGCTATGGAAAGATATATAGGAGGAAGTTTCTTTGGCAAGGAACTTACTTGGCTATTCTTTGCTTTTAGTGGTTAGGGCTAAGGAGTGAGATAACAACTTTCAAGACTAGAGGTATAGATGGGGAGGAGCTATGGGATTGACTGGTTCACCTCGTGTACCTTTGGCATTACTCAATAGGTGTCTTTGGTGGGATTTTTTATATTAAAACAGAGCAATACCAATCACACTAATCTCTCTGCGTTGACTAATGTTATGGCCTTACGGGAGTTGTTGCTCTTTACTCTTGCATTTGTTTCCTTTTGATGAAATTTCCTACTTTTTGTGTGTTTATCTGACCCAATTTTTTTCAATCTCTAATTTAGGTGGATTCATATGCTTATGTGCCTCCTAATTTCCAGCATTCGATCGACAGTGATGCACCTGCTACTCTTGTTGTTTTTGAACGAAGGTTTATCCTACATTCTTTTTACATCTATATCTGTATAAATTTGTTACCACATTTGGAGAATTCTTGCAAAATGGTTGTCTGTGTTATTGCCCAGTTTTTGTGTACATTTAACTATCTAGGTATATCGGGGCATTAAGGATATGATCTTTTCAATAGATTTTCCGTTGAACATTCAATTATCCAAGGATATTGTTGCATTAAGGATATGATCTTTTAGTAGATTTTTGAAGTAAAATATGTTTGTTAAGGTTTTTGTAACTTAATAGTTTGTTATTACTCTCAAGATATATTCAAAGGAATAATCCCAACTATGATTAGTCTTCTCATAATAATCTCAATTATGGGTTTCCATTTTTTATTCTCAAGATATATTCTCAAGATATATTCTCATGATATATTATCTTTTATTATATGTTATTACGGGTTTCCATTTTTATCTTTCACAGGAATGACACTATTCACAATTATAAAGAATCTTCTAAATTCTTCTCAATATATAAGAAAAAATATAGTCATGTGGGGTCTTGTTTTGATTCATCTCAATGAGTCCTTTATTAATATTCAATCATTATAGTGTTTTCTAATATGTAAGTAAATATATTTAAGGTCAGAGAAGTACATTGACAAAGGCAAAGTCAAAACATGAAAGAAAAAAATACAGAGGGATTAAATGATTGTAATGACTAGAATTTCATAATAATCACAATGAATTATGAGACTTTTGAGTTCTGTGAAAGCTGAATTAGATTGTGTCAAATTAAACTTATATGTGCTGAAGTTATGTTTCTAAGATAATAAAATGGCCTAACTACTCTTTTTCATTTCCCTTTTTCCTGGGAACAATTCGCGTCAAGTACGAATACAATAAACAAAGTAGGATAAGCTTTATGTTCATGAATTATATCCAAATAGTGGAGCAGTATAAACTTTCTTGGACTCTCCTACATCATTTACTCTCGTTCTAGAAGAAGAAATTATCTGATTAAGGGTGAGGAAATCAATGTCTATGATACCAGATGACCAGGTAATCAAGTTAATGATACAGATTTCCTGAAGAACCAGCTTGGAAAGACCTAATGTTGAAATCCCATCCTTTGTAAACCATTTATATTTCTTTTGGATGTTTTGAAAGAGGTACTTATTTTTTGTAGGTATTCTTATCTCGGTGATCATGTTCCTGAGGTGATGATTGGCTCGACGGATAAGCAGCAGCTTCTTGAAACTCCTGGCGAGGTACATTTTACTTTTGTAATCCATAGTTTTTTCTGTTGCTTTTCTTTCTTCACCATATATTTCTTGCTTTGTTTGTGTATATGTATGTGTGTGTCTGCTTTTGGGGTGCCTTGTTTTGTAATTTGTATGCATTATTTTGCCTTTCGGTGGTGAATGAGCATTTTGAATACACGGGCAACCGGTAACAGTGTGTAATAATATTATCATGTACTAAGAACTGAGTATTTGAAGCCTCAATCTGTGTCCAAAGCATGAAAAAGATTTTCTTACGAGTTACCACAGAGATAATTTTTATTTTCCTTATGTGATGTAATGGTGTAAAACGTCTATGGTGATTAGACAAAGACAAAGCCAATGCTCTGGTATGTCCTCCCTAATATGCTGAATACATGCTTTCTCTCCTGTGTCCAGATTTTCCAGCTCAGGAAGCTTCTTCCAACATCAATGGCCTATGATTTCAATATCCATGTAAGGCAAAATGCATTACAGAGATCTAAATTTTGATTTTGCAGTTACACATGATTTTAATGTTTTAAAGTGTCTAAGTTGGTTATATGATTTGTCTTAACTATTACCTTTTATTTAACAATCTATTTCTTTTATTTAACAATTCATTTCATTTTTTTTTGTAAAAGGAATCTTAGCTGCTAGACTGCTACAATGGTAGAGACTAAGATAGCATACTTGATGCTTCTTGGGATCCTAATTAATTATTATGTCATGTGACGAGGTGGTGATTATTTTATAGCTATTAATTAGTTCATGCTTCAAAACATGTCCTATCTTTAAAATTTTAGTTCTATATTTCAATAGAAACCAACAAGTCACACATTAAAGCTTATGGGTTTCAATGGGAAAAAGAATGAAAAAGGTTATTTTTTTGTTTCATCGTTAAGCCTTTGTTCTCCTCAACTTATCAAAATAAGTTTCAGCAAAAGAAGTTAAGTTCAGCAAAACTAGGTTCAATATAAATAAGTTTAGCTGAAGTAAGTTAAGTTCAACAAAAGTAAGTTAAGTTCAGCTAAAATAAGTTCAATAGTTGACAATATATAAAGAAATTGTACTTAACACAAATGAGTTCCAGCAAAAATAAGTTAGCTTCACAAAAATAAGTTCACCAAAGATAAGTTAAGGTCACCAAAAACAAGTTAAGTTTAGCACAAATAAGTTAAGTTCAGCAAAAATAAGAGAACAGAGCCTGAATCAAAACAGAAAGAGTAAAGTGAAGGCTTATTGTCCTTTTCTATAAATATTCAAAATTTGATCCTAATCTGTTAATAGTTTAAATTTCTAAGACATCCTTGTTTGGCATATTTAATTCTTTGCTCTGTACGCCTGCAGATCATGGATTTTCAGCCTGGGGAATTTCTTAATGTTAAGGTAACCCTGTTGCTCTATTCTTCCATTGATCCTCTTTTGAGGATTCTTATTAATTTTCTTCATACCTCTATATATTTTTTATTCTAATGAAATCTTTCTTCACAAAAGAAAAAAGAGAATAGGAAAAGGAAAAAGGAAAAATAAATTCCTTTTTTCTTTCTGTCTGGGGGAGTGGTGTATGGTGACATGGCTGTAGATCTTGTTTCTGAACCAGACTGTAGGTTTCCTTGTTTCTACTTCTTTAAAGGGCTTTCTGTCTAGCGTTTTCTGGTTCAGGACTTTGTATTATTGTGACTAGTCCTATATGCACGCGATGCGTGCGAAAACAAACAAAAGGTCAATTGCGTTATACTCCCTCCGTCCCATAATATAGTGCTTGTTTCTTTTTTACACGGTCTTCAAGACGTAACTTTGACCTTTAATGTCTTCAATTCCGCATTAATAAAAAATATAAAGAGTTGATATTATGAAACTATACATTGAGACGAATCTAACAAGATCTCACATGAATATGTTCTTTTATACTCCCTCCGTTTCCTAAAGATCTTCCTTGTTACTGTTCCTACAGATACCAAGGAGAATCCACTTGTGTGGGGTGTGGGGTGGGTAAAGTAGGAGAGAGAAAGGGGTTAAGATAAATAAACAAATAAAAAGGGGTTAAAGTAGGAGAGAGAAAGGGGTTAAGATAAATAAACAAATAAAAAGGGGTTAAAGTAGGAGAGAGAAAGGGAGTAAAATTGAATTAATAATGTAATAGTGGACCATATGATAGGGACATGAGAGGGTAAAAAGGGAAAAAAAATCCAAATAAGGAATAAAGTAAAAGAGGGAAGATCTTTTGGAAACGCACTTAAATGGAAAGAGGGAAGATCTTTAGGAAACGGAGGAAGTATATACAAATGAGAATATTCGGTCAGGATTTTAAAGTTTGATCCATCAAAAATGAAGTAGGCACTATATTATGGGACGGAGGGAGTAATATAAACAAAAAATTGTTCATAAAGTTCATTGTATAATTTTTTTTTTCTGTTTTTTGAAAACCAATAAATCAATGATGATGTAAATATTTTGTTAATTGAGGATATAATGATAAAAGATGGTGAATTTGTATTTTCTTACTTAAAGTTATAAAAGGATTTACCATTTTTGGTATCCCCTTCTCATCCCTTAAATAATAGAGATACGTTTTGTTGGTTGTGATATTCCTTTTTCCTTTTGTTATTTTTTGTTTTGGCAGTTACTTGAGATAAGTGGTGAAGTTACTGATTTGAAAAAAATCTTTATTTCTCTTTTGATTTTTTTGTTCCCCCCCCCTTTTTTTTTTTTTTTTCCTTTTTGTTATTCTATTGGATGTAATTTGCTTCATGAGTTGGGGCTAAAATAGGTGTTTTTAGATTTTTGGTGTCCTACCCCTTTTTGACATATAGAATAGAGATAAACGGTTTACTGCTGTTCCAATTTTACTTGTCACAATGATTTTATTTCATGTTAGCATGGTGTTTGACAAGTGTTTGGAGTCTTTGGACTTCGGATTTTTCCCCTTCTGCAGGAGGTTCATTACAATCAACATGGTTTATTACTACTCGAGGGTCAGGGCATTTACAGATTGGGGGACAGCTGGTAAGAATCCATGTTCTTCAATAGATTTACATGAACACATTATTCTTTTTCTTAGGCTTTCATTTTTCTTTTTTGTTTCATTTATTTGAACATGTTCTTTTTTTTTTATAAAACTTCAAAGATCGTAGTGAGACAAGTCTTATACAGGTCAACTAGGCCAACTATTGAATGCTAATGCCTAATGTGCAAATATAAGTAAGTTTATATCATAAATTGTGTTTTCATAACAGTCTATGAAATCTGACATAAGAAAATCTATGAATGAAACAGTAAGGACCGAGGACTCGAAGTCTTCTGGCAACATTCATTTATATAAACTAGGTTTTCATTCAGGTGACAAAATCTGACACAACAATTGTGGGGAAAATCCATGCATCGAGTCATGGACCCAAAGCAAAGCCATGTCCCATTAATAAGTAGTATTAGATAGGTACAATGCTGGCAAAAATTCTTTGACTGATTCCAAACATAAGATCTACAAATTGATGTAAAGCGCTGTCTAAGAAGCATGAACTTTTCTTTCCTTATCTTCACTGGAACAAGAACCAACATCATATAAGTACATATTGTCAAAGTCAAATCAGGGGTAGTCTTGCTTTTATCTTTCATGAAAACCGTCTCTATAAGAGTGGCTATCTAGAATTTCTCGAATGAGGATTCAAATTTAAGATGAAAAAAAATAATGACATGAAACAAAATCCAAGACCATAGTTCAAATTGCAAATTCCGAATGATAACCAATAGCATCTAGTGGATGGGATTACATAAGAGGAGAAAAAAAGAGAAAAAATGTTTACCATTATACTTGATATTTCATCAAGAACTCTGTCTACATAGTAATTGCCCTATACAATAAGTTTGCATTTTCCAAATTAAACATTCCTGGAAATTTAACGTGCAGCAGCTGTCATCTTCAAAATTAGAGATTTCGTTTATGCCTTAGCCATCCATCTGATCACCGGATGATAGAGTAAAAAGTTTGCTCACCGGGAGCCATTTTGGAGCAATTATAACAAATAAAGCAGATGATCGATGCTAACGCAAGACTCAGCTCACAGCTTATATGATAAGCCTTCCTGCACCAGATTAGCGTCCCCAACTTTTCATCTTAGTTCTGGTGATGAAAATTGTATATCGGCTGATAATTTTAACACCCAACTCGTGTCAGTATGTCAGCAAAGAGCTTTTAACCATATCCATATGCATTTAAACTTCCCCTTTTAAGCCAACTCATGAGACATATATTACGTAAACTTTGAGCACTAACCCCACATATCCCTTGACATGTTGATGAATTAGTTATTTTCTCAAGTTCTTTCTCTCCTTAAGAAGTGTGTAACTGTAACATATTGATGTTTATCATGTAATAGGTATCCTGTTCAAGCAGGCGATGCTATATGGATGGCTCCATTTGTGCCACAATGGTGAGCTAAATTTTCTTTTACTTCCAACAGATTTTCTAATATTGATTAGTGTAATTAAACTGATATTTGTGCAACTCCTTCAGGTATGCTGCCCTTGGAAAATCCAGGACACGTTATCTGCTGTACAAAGATGTAAACAGGAATCCTCTGTAGTGATGTTTGGACTAGTGAGGAAAATACAGAATGATGGGTCTTTTGTGTATCTTTGTACTGAAACTCCATTTGTAAGGTCATGGGCAAGTCTGTGTACATGTACCAACCAATAAATACATAATAAAGATTTGCATATGTCATGGCCTTCTTGTTATTGCTTGAATGAAAATGTACGTTTCCAATATAATTTTTGTGGGCCAGATAGTTGGCACTATTGATCAGAGTCTGAAGGCATATGAGCTTTGCTTTAGCACTCCTATGGTATGTAGGTGATGCAGTGAGGATCCGTCAGTGTCTTGGTAGTGAGATTTCATATTATCTAGCAAAAGGCTGGGACTCTCAAGCTTCACGGGGTTGGCTATCAGAGAAGTAGCTGCACAACACAACTTGATTGATCTCCAGCTTAATCATGCGGAATGAGCTGGTAATCTTAATATGGGTGAGACGATGGAGAAGTTTTCTTGCACACTTAAGCCGTCATGAACTAGAAAGCCGAGTGTTGGATTTCACTATCCTAAGAAGTCATATCGTCCGCAGGCTGAAAATGTTGTCGCTATCCGTCTCTGAAGTTAAGGGTCGACTTGGAATACTTCTAGAGTTTGCTTAATCCTATCATTCCTTTCTTGTCAACTGTTAAATCATATCTATTCATGTCTTGGCACATAATAAAGGTTAATGTTGTATTTGCCTATAATTATGAGACAAATTCTGGTTATTATGAAGCTGATGTACTAATACTATTACTTTCAATTTCTTTTGGACATACAGTTCTTACTTTCTCTTCCCCCCTCTCTTGTTTATGTGTTACTCCTTATCATTTCCTGGCTTTGCTGATCTTCAAGTGGCAATGGTGGCCTTGGGTATTCTCTAATCCCTTTAATTAGCTGACTGTCCAATGAAAATTTAAGGTATGATACAAAAGGAGCTGATCCTTATCCACCATTCTCACAGCATATTCTGTTTCAGGCTTAATGACTTCGAAATTTCGATTGTCACTGGTTGAAAGGTAATCTGGAGGGCGGAAAAGATGGATAAGTATCTCTGGTCGTACGGCTTAACCCTATCTGCACAGAAAGGCTACTTTGACCAACTGAAGGTATGAAGATTTACGCATTGATTCTTTTATCAAGAAGGGAATAAATAGTGATAAAGAAAATATTTTTCCTGTTAGTTGAGAATTCTTTTTTGCTATACCTCATTGATTCTGCATAATAGGCAAGTTCCATGAAACTTCTCTAATCCAATAGTTACTAGGAACTAGGGTTTGTGTCATTGGAGCTTATCCAGTTTCTTTTTAGCTGAAAGCTGTTAAATTATTATCTTAAAGAAAATTAGTGTTATAGCTTCCATGTTCAATATGATTATCTAAATGCTTTTGAAGATATGGGAGTATGGAGCTTCCACTAATCTCATAATGCGTCACATGGCAATGGGGTAAAATGAAGATGAATTTGATCCCATGAAAAAGACACCGACCCTGCCTTTTCCGTTGCCTTCCATGAGATGCCTCCCTTCTATTTACAGTAACATTTCCATTTTGGGAAGATTATGATAAATCTTTCCTTTTTTTTACCCCAAAAGCTCGCCTTTGTTCCTTCATTCACTCTACACTTCCTTTTATTTTCCTCATCCCTTTTTTATTCATTCTTTTTTAAAAGCATTTATTCCTTTTTCTTTTATACTATTAAATTTACTTTTGTTAAAGTAATAGTTAGTGCCATTGATCAGGTGTGAAACTTGCCTCTGCCACTCACAACTTGTGGTAACTGTAATTAATCTTTTGACGCTTTATTCAACCCTATTACTGCCATATTAAGTGGCTTATGTGCTCTTGGGGATTCAAAGTATGTTTTTACCTTTTAAAATTGGTTATAATTATGCTCTCTCTGGTTTTACCATTCTCTATGTTATGCCATCATAGCATCCTAAGACCATCACTCCAGTCGCTGCCCTCATTGATTCAAGTGGGCATTGGGGCATAGTATATCTATCGGTCAAGTTGCCATTAATGAATATCTTGGAATATTTGTTCCATTTCTGAATAACATTAAATCTTTATAAAATAAATAGTACAATAGGTGTATAAAAGGAGTGTTAGAGCAAGAATGGTTTTTTTTTTTGTTGGTACATGAGTGAAGTTAGGACACTCTTCTCTCAAGGGAGAACCCTAACGAATTAAGTAAAACAAATTTTTTGAAGATTAGGATCAGTGGATGAAACTATGTGAACTGAGGCAGCATAACTATTGTGACATTTTTTTGATAGGAGATCCGCTACTCGATTAACTTCCCGAAAAATATGTTTAGTGGTATAAAATCTGAAGTGATAAAGGAGATGTCGAATGTCTTCAATGAGAGTTTGTATGGCCCAGCAGGGGTATGTGTTTGTCTAGAATTGGGTATGTGTTTTGATAACATGATTGATGATTTATGAAAATTCACCAATTGTCCTGAATTAAGACAAAAATTTCTAGGATGTTTTTTAAGCGGTGGGCAGAATCCAGGTTGGCTTTACAAAATAATAAAGCGTCATCAGCAAAAAATAGTCCTGGAATTGTCTGAGCATGTGGAGCAAGTTTAATTTCGATTCCTGATTTTGTAGATTTTGATGCAAAATCTAGTTGTCTACAGAGGACGTTAATACATAAAATAAAGAGGTACGACGATAAAGGGTCACCCCGGCGAATGCCTTGAGAAGGATGGAATACAGAAATAGTATCTTGATTTATGACTAGTGATTAAGAGACTGATGAAAACCATAACTTTGGAGGACATGGTGTATAAAATCCCATTCTATACGGTCAAAGGCGTTTTCCAAATCCAGTTTAAGCGCGAACCAACCCCTTTTACTTTTTGATTTATTAAAGATATTGAAGATTTCTTGGACAATAAGGACATTATCATAGATTAGTCTTCTAAGAGTGAACATTTTGGAAGGGACTAATAATTTTAACAAGTATTGGTCACAGGCGTTCAACTAAGATTTTCGAGATGACTTTATATAATATGGTGCATAAGCTAATAGGTCTAAATTGATTCGGTTTTTCAGGAGTGACAACTTTTGGTATCAAAGAAATTGACGTGTGATTAACACCACGAAGGACCCATGATTGAAAAAATCATGAATTGCTTTATAAATATACGAACCTAGGATATCCCAATATTTTTGGAAAAATTTAGATCCAAATCCAATCGGATCCTAGCGATTTAGTAGGATCTATGCTAAATATAGCATCTCGAATTTCATTGTCAGTAATAGGTGCTGTTAATTGGCAATTGTCAGAATCAGAGACTATAGAGGAGATACAAGGCAAAGATATAAATCGAGGAGATCGGTGAGCGGTTTTAAATCGTTTTTGAAATTCAGATAGAAAGGCGTTATGAATATCATGTGGGGAATCAACCCATCGATTCAAATGATTTCTAATGCGTAAAATCTGTTGCCATTTGATCTTAGTTGTTATCAGAAAAACGAAGTGTTCCAATCTCCTTTCGTCAGCCATTGTTTTCGAGAGTATTTGCCCCAATATTTTTGATAGCTAACAAGATTGCCTTAATTGGTATTATTGACTTTAAGCACAAACCATCATTTCTTTAATGAGAAATATAGGACACTTGCCAAATAGAGAGATGAATTTTGTTTTGCAATTTAAATTGTTAACATGGATCTAGGTTGGTGGGCAGCATTGTGATGATCTTGTATTGAAGAATACACTCAAGGATCCAACTACGCCCTCTTTTCTTTAAACCCACATATTGGTTAATTTAGAATAGTTTCAACTTTGAAGGGTCTCTCTCTACAGGAGTCTACTTATAACTTCTTACATAGATAAATGAAAAGAGGTGGTAATATAAGAGGGGAGAAAAGAATCTTTCTTCAAAGTGAAAATAATCTCTTTCTTTCAACATGTGAACTAAATCATAAGTTTATGGCTTATTTGATGCTCTTAAAGTTGGGACTAGTCCGATTAATTGATGGTTGAGACTATTCTGAGTTAATTTATTAGTTGGGATTCTTTTAGAAAAGTAGACACAGTTGGATTTATTGGTGTCAATTTTTCCTTCTACTTAATGGATGGTTAACTTATTTGCATCATTGATCTTAGCTAGTAGTTTTCTCAGGGTAAAGATTGAGATATTATTTCTGTATGTCATGATTTTTTAGATTATTGGTTCAGTATCTAGAATATTGGTGCAGTATACTTATTCTCACTGAAAATCTCCTCTTGCTTGTTTTTCCCCTGTCCAGGCAGACACACCACACGCTCACAATTGTCCCTCGTTCTCCTTTGCTTCTTGCTGTCCTCTGTCCTATGTTGAAGAGTTGAAGACCTATACTGAAATTCCTAGTTTCTACCTAATTTCTGGAAATTGTGGATAAAAAGTATCATGGAAAAACCAAAGTCTTGTGCAAATTACTTGCCATCTCACCCACTTAATCTCACGGTTACGAAAGCTTAGGATCCTTCTTCATTAACTCTATTTTACCAAGATTAATAAGAAGTTGAAATGAATAGGAGGACGTAAATATCAAGAAGAAGACGAATCTATCTGAAAATTCTAACAACATTTCCTTTGCAATCACAGTAATACCTTTCACCGTCTTTGGAAGATTTTATTCACCTTCGATACCCTTCCAACTCTAAAAGCATTTGCTATTCCTATTAATGACCTGGATTATACTATAGCTTTATATGCGCTTGTGCTTTTGGTACTAGGTAGATTGTTCTGGCTTGGTCTTTCGGTGAATATCTCACTTATGTATTTTAATCTTATTAGTAGGCATTGTAGTTCATAAAAATAATCAGTACCTATTAGTATGACCACATGCTCACATATCTAGTGTATTTCAGGATTGCTTTCTGCTCTATATTCTATCTTATCGGATCTTTAGGCTGATAATCTATCATAGTATCCTGATTAGTGTGTTTGATAGATTGTTTTGGTATCTGGTTTTATTATACCATGCAAACACGTACAACATCATCTATCTAAATTATTTTCCTTCTCCGTTTTCAGTTCGAAGTTTAATGAAAGTTTTTATTGCTCATGTAGTTTTAGTTGAAATTAAAATCAAGTTTGGTTGGAGACTAAGATAGGGTGCTGCAGACAAGAGTAACAATTCCATCAAGCAAAGAACCAATTTGTGATTTTATCTAAAAAACTTGAATGAGTAAGTGATTCTCATTATGAAGCATGTTGCCAAACGCCAAAGGTTAGAACTTAGAAGTGTACAAATACCTCGTAAATGGGAACCTGAACACTACACATAAAGCTAAGAAATAATTGCCAATTCTTCTCTGCAGACCACCAAATTGCAAAATATTTCAGTTCTTGTACTTTGACAAGCTATCTATTTTTCAACCTCCTTTCAGAGCTACCTATATGTCCTTGACATTGCTTAGTCTAAACATGTTTCAAAGATAGAGTACTTCACTGGCTCTTTTTCTGGGTTTGCAAAGCCTGTACCTACTCGGAAAATGAAGTTCCTCCTCTTGAGATAGTCTCTTGTGGAAATTGTCTTCTTCTAGCTGCCTTAGGTGAGAAAGATAACGCTTCTTTTGGGTTCTCAAAACTCTAAATAGCTTTCAAGCAAAGCTTGTGTTCTGTGGTACAAAGGTGGGGAAACCCTTTTTCTGTGGCGAATTTTCATGTTCCTTTCTTGCTACTTTTTCATGGCATGACTTGAGGTGAGTGGAAAAGCGTAGACTTGTGGACTGTGGTGTTACGATGTCAATGTCTCATTACAGTATAAAATGTAGAAGATGAGCATCTACTGTCTTTTGGTGTGCTCATGGATGATAGGCTTTACCAAAGCTAACAAAAGAGTGAGGTTTTCTTGATACGATGTATGCATTTTTTTTTCCCATAGGCTCTTGGAAACAAATTGGATTCATACACAAGCCTAATATCTATTCACAAGCCTATATCTATCTAGGTTTCTATATATCTTTTAGTATATGTTAAGTTATGATGGGAGCAATCATCCCTATCGTATTTCATTCTTGTCTATACTACTTGCATAAGTTTTCTTTATTAAAAGTAAATAAATCTGCTAGGTGCTGGCCGCTGGGCTATAATATTGAAATCACGTCAACTATTATTGAGTGCATTGGTGACTAAAATGCGGTCTTGGTGTTGCTTGGATTTATATTTCTGTTTCCTGAGACCTTACTTTCTTTCATTGTTTCTTTGATAATTGAACATATCCTTCATAGGAGATAGGAACGATTATGGATCGCATGGAGATCTCGATTACATAAATTTTTGGGTATGTATAATTGAGATCAGTGGGGCAAAATTATGAACTTACTATGCCAATGGCCACAGTGACAGTTTCCCTTTGTAAACTTGGAGTTCTTGGTTTCATTCACTGTTAATTACATGTTCCATGATGAATTGGCTGAACTTGCAATTAGAGTTACATTTATGATTATCTGGTCCTCAATATTCTGTCTCACTACTCACCAGCATAATGTGCTGCTTTATCATTGACCGGGATGGGATGACAAAGAATGTTTTGATCATGAACCATGTAATAATTTCTGTAACTGTATATAGTTAAAGAAAAACCATACATTCAGAATGTCAATGTGTATAGTTGAGTTTATTATGCACAGAGACTATCATATGATTTATGGTATTAATTGAGTTATTTGAAGTCCAATTATCATCTTATGTTCTGAATTTGTACAAAAGATATCTATCTGTATATATTAACATTCTGTCTCCTCAAGGATTGACAAGAGACCGAAATTAATTTTCTGTAGTTCTCTGCTTCTCATTGGTTAGCCTAACAAATAACAATTCCTCAACTCAATGTTTTTCGCAGTTCGTGGTAGTCTAGAAAGATCAATTCCTTATGCCAGTTGCACTAGTCCTTCATAGTTATATAATGCATATTGCACACGATTGATATCAATTTATTAGAGTGGATCAATTCGCAAAATTGCATGTTATGACATATGAAAGTGGGATAGAGTAATAGGCATTGACGATATAAATGTAGCAAAATTCACGTCTCTTATTTTTTTGTATGCATGTTTATCATTGTTATTATGCATATACATATAGTAGATACTATTCCTTTCAGGTATTGTAATGCTTCTAACCAAAAATGGCTTTGAAGAATATTTTTTAGTAGCTATAGAATTAGATTTCGCGTACGATATATCTGGAAATTGGAATGACCATGACAATGGAAATGCTTTAATTTTTTAATCCATAAAGTTGTTGATGGGAGCTCTCAAGTCCTAGTTCCTGTTAAGCTAGTTGCCAATGATCAATGTACAAGGTAGAGGCTTGAATATCAAAAAGCCCCTCCTTTGGCTCTAGTATAAAGCTAATCATGGTTTTTCTTAAGAATAAAATACTACTAAAAGAGGTCATTGGACAATAGATGTTAGTATACCTAGAGGTTAATATTGATGGGTATACATCTCATTGAAATCATTGTGCTAGCTTTACAATGAAGAGAAAAAGGGAGGATTTTGATTTAGATGAATGATTCTATGAGATTTGCATCTCAACTTTCTCATGCCGCCACTGCTGAAGGTGTGCTTTTGCTTTATGGTAAATGAATGGGCAATGAAGTTTTAATCATGTCAAAGCAATAAGCAAGTGTATCTCTTCATTTTTTTATATGAGTAGGCATGTGATAGTAAGTGTATCTCACGTCACTAAGCATAGCTTTACTGCATGTTCATAGTCTATGAATATGGTCTAACTATTCCATTAGCATGATGAATTAATGCTCTTATAGAAGGTAATTTTAGGCTATACACTATGGAATATGGATAAGACCTATATATATATATTAGTTATATGTTTCATAATAGGTTCTTAGACTATATGCTCGAGTTAACCTTTGAAGAATACTGAAGTGGGAGAATTGGTATTATGCACTCACTTCATGCTCTTATAAAGTTGGGTAGTTTTGTATAGACCTCTTAGTTTTTCAGTGATACTCGAATGGTGGCGTTTGTAAGTGATGGATTTTGTGCAAAATATGAGGTTCTGCTACCAGCTACTTTATGCAGAAAGTGAATAAGAATAAAGGATATACGGAGCCTCTTGTAGATTCTCCAGTTTATAGAGTATATAATAAAGGTTATAGTGGAGTAATATGTAGCTATTTTCCCTGTTACTACCGACTTGATGTAGATTGCATGATAATTACTAAGATTGAGCTCAGATATCCTTTGTCTTTTCTTGCTAAAATACTGAAACTTAGGATTTGAGACTCGGTGCGATATGACAGGTACCTAATTGTACACAGCTGATTCTACTGAGTCCGAGGAAAAGACTGCAAAGGATTCTATTTAAGTGATAAATTTGGTACTTGACAGGTGACTAGTGATGTTCTTTCATATGTCCTTTTATTGTCTCTTTCGATGAAGATAAATGTAGTTTCTTTTTTTGTTTACTATTTGGAATTGAGTATGATGTTCTTATATGGAAAAGTGTTAAAATTGTTAATCATTTGAACCAAATACTATAAAAGCATCACTTAGTAGAGAGGTGGGAGTCAGGCAAAGTGAAGCCTGAATGGCCCAGTGTTAGACAGTTTAAGGGAAGAGGGTCATGCTGTCTTCTTCAGTGCAGCTTGCAAGCCAATTGGAGTAAAATTAAGACTCCAATTCTTTTTTGTTACTTTTCTTGTGCTTTCTGTTGTAGTGTACTAACATCAATACTGTTGGTCCCATGTTATGCTTCATACTACTGTATGTATACTAAGGGTATCGAACGATCGCGAAGACAATCATCTTTTGCACTATCATTAATCTGATTGTTTTTAATGGTTCATGGGATATATTGTCCCACATTAGTTGCTAGAACCCTACAGGAATTCATTACAAGCTTAAGAAACTCCTTGTGTTCAAGGTTTTTATATTCTATGGAAAGTGGTTAAAAGGTTTTATTTCAACTTTTGTTATTTAACCGTTTGTGGGCATCACAACCAACTGAAATTTATGAAATACCTTTTCTTTCTATTGTAAGATATCTAATTCTTAGATAAATTGTGCTACTTTTTGTATTTTGGGTATATCTATTGACTATTGGTAGTACATTATAAGGATCAATTTGATGGAACATGTGGGACTGAGGATATTGTTGTTGATAATTTTTTCTTGGCTTCTAATGTTACATTCCGGTACTAGCAGTGAAGAAAATGGTAATGCAATTTGCCAAGTTGATGACCCATTGACTCCCTATATATTTTAATTAGGCAAGATAGAATATCTGCGGAAATTGTAGTATTTGAAATAATATAGTGTTTCTCATTGGTTGTTGAAGAGCTTGTCGGGGATTTAATAGGCAGAATTAGGTAAAGAAATGATCTTTTGCTTTTTAGTTTTTCTATACTATTGTTGTTCAGCCTGACTATGTATTCTGACATCACAGGTGCAAAATTCACGTATTACTGGAAATATAAACTGGTTCTAAACAGCAAGTTGATTATTCTTTTTAGTGCTGTGGTTAAACCTCTAATGCTTGCACACTGAATATTGTTAACGTGTGGCATTATCACTGTTTCCAAAAAAGTGTACAGGCTTCCTACTGATGGCAAATATTCTGTTGGTACAGAAATTTGAATTAGGAAAATGTAAGAGAAAAGTTAACATATGATTTGGGTGGTATGTGGTACAAGCCTTAAACATTAGTGTAGAGTTGCATGTCATTTGGCACATTACTTTATAGTTCTGCTGGCTCATACCTTTGCTTTTCATCTCCATCTATGCCTTACAGAAAGACCATACCTATGTATCTCGGACTTAGGTACTCATGTAAGACAAGTACGTATTTAAGTGTCATACTCAACTATTATTTAATGAAAAGGTTCACTAATTTTGGCCCAAATTGAAGCGTCAAAGTGCCCATACCTATGTCAAAATAGTGATATTTGACACAGGTATTTGCGGTAAGGTAACATAAAAAGTCCGAGTAATACAATATCATATCAAATAAGGTGGATCTCATGGTTGCATGTCTGTATGAGTATTTATTGATTAGTGGGTTGTGAAATGAGGTGATCACTTGAGCACCTTTCCCTTTCTCTCATGTGGTGCAGCTTCTTTCGCTTTGCTTATGCTCATCAGTGAAGATAGTGTGGTTGTTGAGAGAGTCAACTACTCTCTATCCAGAATGACAATTTAAGCTCTAGATAGCCGTGGACCACTTAATTCTTATGTCTCTAATGTCTTCGAGTTGAGGTGCGAGGACTTTTGTTCTTATTTAAGTACATGCTTATTAAATCCTCGAAGATTAAAAGAACCTCTATCCTTTTTTCTCTGAATGTTTGATGGGGGAGGGGGTATCACATACTCCCGCACTAACGCACTTTATGTTTTGTGTGCCTGTGCGTACTGTTGGACTATTTTTCACGCTCTGGTCCAACAGCTCAATAATTAGAATGCTATAGAGTATGGACCCATTGACCTTGTGCAAGCAATAAAGTCAAATCTTGTACTTGCTAGTGAGTATTTGAACCTTATTAAGAGGATTTACCGGCTTTTTTCTTTCCATATAGAAGGTGTATCTACATACCCCCTTGTGCACTATCATGGAATTTCTGCTCTATTATTTTCTTATTTTCATATGGGTGGGTGGGGTGTTGTCAAGGATAATAGTGGAATCATAGATAATGATGAAGCACAAAAACCTAAAATCGCGGTGTATTGCTGATTGGTCTGTGTAATCAACTCTGAGTTCCTGCTGTCATCAGTTTTCGCCCATATTCTAATTTCTATGGCTGCTAAAAATTATTCGGATATGATTCTTCCCAAGAAAAGCCTCTAATAACAGAAAATAAGTTTGCTTGGTGTTGATTATGCATTATTAGTTTACTCCAACTTGTGTATTCTAGGTGGGAATTTTTCTCCTTGGTATGAGGAAGCAGTATTTGAACTACCGTTGCTGTTAGTGATTCCCCTTTTATCGAAGCCTTGTATAGAAACTGAATGAACATTACAGTTAACTTTCCCACCAGTTGATAGTTTGCAAAAGTTTATTGCCTTGTGGGCTGTATTGATGCGCTCCTGGAAAAGGGATTATGCTAATTGTTCTTTTACGAAACTGAATAGTCAAGTGACCTTTCATAATCAGTGATTAAGAGATCCATGGATGACTTTTGGAGTTTAATTATTGTGAGATAGGAGGTGCACTCATCTGTTTCTTATAAAATTTTCCTTGTTTTCCTCTTCATCTCTGTTTTTCTTCCTTACTTTTTACTTCCAACTTTTTCCTTACTGCTATAATTGATCTGTTAATGACCAAATCTAAAATTGGATGCTGAAAAATTGGGATTCTTGGACAAAAAAGGGTAACAGTAAGAATGAAACAAATACTTAGTTATTCTGTTAGATATATTAATCTTGATACAGTTAGATCAATGTTCATTCAGGTGGATTTACGACGCATGCAGCATAGTGTAAGCTTGGTTTTTATCTCCACAACTAGTATTAAATACTGGAGTAAGAATCAACTCATGCTCCTTGATAAGTCTTTTCTGGAGGAAATTTGTTTTTTCAATTGCTTTAGCAAAAGGTTTTGATGCTTCTTAAAGATTGAGTCAAAGTCGCAGTTCTTTCATTGTGATTCCCTTAGCAAGCTCTTGTTCAAAATATTTGGACTTTATATTCACATCTGCTGCATGTTTCTCCCATTAAAAAAACATCTATCAAGTTATCGGGGCCAGAAAAAGGTGTTCAGAAGAGAGTTTTATCTTTAGGAATTCAGGAACCAGTCGAAAGTGGACCACTATGCATTTCCAATTTCCAATAGTCCCAAAGTTTCTTCTTTGTGTTGTTTCCTCAACCTTAAAAAAAAAGGGAACCCCTCTGTCTTTTCTCTCTTTATGTTCCTATATATAGAGGAGACATATATGTGCTTGCTTCAACTTCATAGAAGCCAAAAGATTTGGATTTCGTGATCAGTTCAATATAATGGAAAACGCGATGAACCCTTCGAGCAACAACATTTGCTTTTGTAGCTGCCTGCACTCCCTCTCTCAAACACCTTATAAACTTAGGAAGAGACTGTTAGCTACATGGACCCCAGACCAGGAACTGAACCAAGTGAGGCTGAGGTCGGGTTCAGATATGAAACGAAAGCTCTCTTTGTTCGATTTAGTTGCTCTTGGCTTAGGAGGAATGCTTGGAGTTGGAGTGTTTGTCACCACTGGTCCTGTAGCTCGCTCTACATCTGGTCCTGCTGTCTTTATCTCCTACATTATTGCTGGAATATCGGCTCTCCTTTCTTCCATGTGTTATACGGAATTCTCCATCGCGATTCCTGTTGCTGGGGGTGCTTTCAGTTATCTGAGAGTGACCTTTGGTATGCAATTTTTTTAGTCAAAACTTATCCTTGTGCTTTCTATGCCCTGTCATGATTTCTCTCCATATGGCCCTCAATAGACCTTTTCTCACTTTTTTCCCACCTTTTTTAACCATTTATGTGTAGGGGAGTTTGTTGGTTACTTAGCTGGTGCAAATATACTGATGGAATACGTGTTGTCTAATGCTGCGGTTGCAAGAAGTTTTACAGAATATTTTAGTGGTACATTCGGCGTGGAAGACCCCAACTCGTGGAGGATTGAAATTCATGGGTTTATTGATGGTTATAACAAGTTGGATTTCTCGGCAGTTGCTCTTATTCTTCTTTTGACTCTATTCTTGTGTCATAGGTATGTTCTTCAACTAGCTTATTAGAGTTGGTGCTTCGTAGCACCTTTACGTAGTACTATATTGTACTATCAATATTTTCTATCATCTCAAAAGGTCGTAGCAAGTTATGTATAGTAGCTGATCAAAAGTCTCTTGATATTGTTTTCTAAGTATGATGTGTTGATGACTATTTTGCAGTACTAAGGAGAGTTCGATGCTGAATCTTACAATGACAATATTCCATGTTATCTTCTTCGGGTTTATAATTATTGCTGGTTTTTTGATTGGGAATCCGAAGAACTTGGTAAGCTCTCCAGGAGGCTTAGCTCCTTTTGGTGTTAAAGGAGTGGTTGATGGAGCCGCCATAGTTTATTTCAGCTATATTGGCTACGATTCCGTCTCAACACTCGCAGAAGAAATCAAAGATCCTTCAAGGAACCTGCCAGTGGGGATTGTGGGGTCTGTTCTTGTTGTTTCATCCATTTATTGTCTTATGGGCTTGGCCTTGTGTGTCATGGTTCCATATAATGAGGTACTAATATTTTCAACTCTACTATTGAAACAGCAATTTTTTTTTCTTCTCAAAGCTTTCCTTTGGCATACTATAGGAGCCTTTTGGATGAGTATAACAACTAACAAACAACCGAAGAGATTTGAAGTCTGGTCTCAACAAGATACAGGGATTCAACTTTAACCAATAGGCTATAAATTAATAGACGATCAAATCTCAGATGAGAGTTAAGGTCTCCCTGCAATGTTACATGGACTTATAGACTCGTATCAGATGAAGGACTTACTAGTTACTACATATCTTAATGCAATCTTTATAGGTTGGGTTTTTTAATTTATAGAAAGATGTTCTTACATATTTTCCATGTTAATGTTTATGTAGATATCAAAAAGAGCTTCATTTGCAATGGCTTTTCATAAGTTGGGATGGAAATGGGCAAGCCATTTTGTTAGTGTCGGTGCAAGTTTGGGGATTGTGGCATCCCTTTTGGTGGCTATGCTTGGCCAGGCAAGGTACCTCTGCGTTATTGCAAGAGCCAGGCTCGTGCCCGTGTGGTTAGCTAAGGTTCATCCTTCAACAGGCACTCCCTTAAATGCTACTCTATTCTTGGGTCAGTAAATCCTTCTCAGTTACTTTCTCATCTCCCTGGTATCAATTTCTATGCCATTTAATTTAAAACTAACCATCCATCTACTTGTATATAATAATTGACCGAAGTTGAAAACAATTTTAAGCTCACATTTTTTTCTCTACACTTTCCAATTCTGGCTTCAACTTAATCACCCGGGAAGAAATGGGCTTTATGTAGCAAATGTTTTTGTCACTGTCAGAATATGCAGGTATATAAACGTTGTTGTTGGCGGTCTGCCTTGGTGGTACGGCGGGTTGTTTCTCTATCTCTTATATAGGTGATTTGGTCGACTTAAGTTTGCTTATAAGTCAATGATATCTCTTACGGGTTGTTTCCGAAATTGAATAAGCTCTTGTTATAGCCAGTGGATGGCCGTGAAGTCAGAAACTTTGTATTATAGTACTGAGAAGTCTGATTCATCACATAAGTATAGAGTTTGCTATTCAAGTCAATCAATCGATTTTGAGCTTGGTTTCGGGTTATGCTCAAACATGTAGAAATATGGAAATGTAATTTTGGTCAAATAGGGCGGGGCTGTGGCCTACGGGGGCATTCAAGTTATTCAATTTCGGTTAAGGCCAGGTTTAGATTTCTCTCGGTAACTTAAGGTCGGGTTAGACATTACCAACTCTTGGAAAAAAAAAAGTACTCCTTTTAGGCATTGAGAGTAGTATGCATGTAATTGTGCAATAGCAATTCGTGGTCAAAATATCATTATTCAACATTAGAGCAAGTAAACAATCATATTATAGTTGATTGATTCTTGTATTAACGTTTAACATCTGATAGTTTATAATAGAAATTCAACTTTTCTGTTTTTCCATTATAGGGATATGCACTGCGTCAATTGCTCTCTTCACTGACTTGGACATAGTGCTGGATCTAATATCTATCGGCACGCTCCTTGTATTCTACCTGGTGGCAAATGCTCTTATATACAGGCGCTATGTAATAGTGAGCAGCAACCCGCCACTCCATATCCTACTATTCCTCCTCTTCCTCACAACTCTTTCTCTTGGTTTCGCGTTTTCATGGAAGTACGAGCAACAAATGTGGGGATTACCTTTGTTTGGTGGGTCCTTGATCACCATAACCGCTATATTCCACTACACGGTGCCTTCGCGTAGGCAGGAGCTCGAGTGGTCAGTGCCTCTGATGCCATGGCCTGCTGCCATATCAATATTTCTCAATGTCTTCCTTATCACAACCTTGAAGATCTTGTCATTTCAAAGGTTTGGTGCTTGGACATGTTTCTTAATATTGTTTTATGTACTATATGGTGTTCACTCTACCTACCGCGCTGAGGAAATGGAAATAGAGATGGTAACAGAGATCAATGGAGCTGGCACAAACTTGGGAGTTTCTCAGGAAAGAAAAATAGACATACAACATTAGAAACGACAACTACCTCGTTGTGCTTTAATGCCATTTTTTTGTGCTATTATTTAGTATTATTATGGCGATAATCTTGAGCCATTTTAGTAGAAATCCACTCTTTCATACGCAACTGAAAGAAATTTCATGCTAGTATTGCTTCATATAAACTTCACTTTTGACTTTGTAATTGTAAATGTAGGAGTAAATTGGATGGATTAAATGTAAATTGGATGAAGTATTATTCAATGTCCAATTCCAATTTGAAATCTTCTAGACTTAAATTTTTGACTCTCTTGTTATGTATTCTTTTTCTAACATATCTAGTCATATAATTTGAAAGATTCAAGTCCTTAATAGCAACAACTTTTCACCCATTTTACTGAATATACTTACTTTTTTTTCTTGAAATTTTACTAAATATACTTCATAAGCAAATAAAAAACACATACTCTATCATCAAGACATCAACCATTCAAAACTATGAAATGGGTGAAACCTGAAGCATAGTTTTAGTGTAATAAATAGCACTTTATCAACGCTTTTTTTTTGACATAGAGAAAATTTACATTAATTAAAAAACGGGATTACATCCTAAGGATAGTGCATCCATTATGAAAGACAAAGAAACTAAAACAAACTGAGCATTACATGCTCTTAAAGAACAAGTACTATAATGTAAATAAATGAAGCTGGGAGAAATCTGCTTGCATTGGATGTCATTAAGGTTGGATAACTGGATGACTTTGTTGCTAATGGAAGAGGAGCGACAAAGACCTGAACCGAGGAGTGGGAAGGGTGGACCTACTTCACGATCGGGGCGACAAAGAAACTGTGAGTTGAGAAACTCGCAACAGAACCAAGTCACAATCCTTTGTGACTGAATACCCTGTGGAATGGGTATTTCTGACTCAATACTTTATCAATACTTAAAGTAGTAAAATCGAGTACTATTTAAGTTGAATTATAAAAGGCAAAGATAAAGCATAAGAGTATTACATATTTACAAATTTTTCATTCAACTTATATAGTTCAGGCTTTAATGTGATCCTCATTCCAAACAGGGCCGGTGAATGGGCTGTGCAAACAGACCCATTGCACAGGGCCCCCAAGTCAATAGGGCCCCCAAATCAGTTTATAATTATGTTGTTGTGATAGAATAGCAAAGGTTTATGTTGTAGCACATTGGTACTACCTTATAATGATTCCTTGTCTTTGTATTTAGTCAAGGGTTCAAATCCTACAAGGTAGCTTTTGAGCCCCTCTTTTTTCCTCTTTTATTTATATACAATCACACTAATAAAAGCAAGTATGCTTTTCTCAAAAAAAAAATCAAGTATCATTTCGTGGAAAATTACCAACTCTAGAAATTTATCTTTTTTTTTTTAACCAAATTAACTCTTAATATTTTTCATTTTTTACATTCAAGTTTTAAATAATGATAAAGATTTCTCATTCTTAGGTAGTATTTGTTTATTCTCAACTATGAATTTTGTCGTTTGAAATAACAAATATGACATTATATGCCTCGTGTGTATTTTCACATATGTCGTAGTTATATATTCTAAAAATTTTGGGCCTAAATTTAAAATTAACACAGGGTCCTGAATTGTTTAAGACGGTCCTGATTCCAAATGACTACTGCCTAGACAATAGGCATCTTTGGTTCAAGAATCCATTATAAGAACAAGAAGAATAGGTCTTCTATCTAATGAGAATTATTATATACTCTAAACCAACTAAATTTGGAGTAAACTGGATAAGGCCTACTTTAACTGGTTTTACTAGTTGAAACTGATTTATAATAATTAAAACTTAGTTTTAATGATCTAAACTGACTTTTGCTAATTGAAATTGTTTTTTAGTAATTCTAAAGTGTTTTATTTTATCTTTACCAGTCAAACTGTTTACTAAATGATAAACACTAAGTTTTACTAATTATAATAACGGATTTTTCACCATAAACCTCCGACAAGTTTTTTTATTCACCATATATCCTCGATGTTTTCAAAATTCACCGTATACTCCTCAATTTCTTGATAATTCACCATGTTCCCTTAATGATTAACGATTATCAATTTTAGTAATCATTAATCCTTGATTTCATTACTACACCTTATTCATCCCTATTTTACTCATTTACGCTAACAAATTAGCATTGAAACACATTAGGCCAAATAAGAAGCAATAGATGGTGTTCAATTACGGCTAACGACTCAAATAGGGGTTAATTAGGATTTGGTAACAGAATTAGGGGTTAATGATCAAAAAAGTTGATTATCGTTAATCATTAAAGGTACATGGTGAATTATCAAGAAATTGAAGAGTATACGGTGTATTTTGAAAACATCTAGGGTATATGGTGAATAAAAAAATTTGTCGGGCGTATATGGTGAAGAATCCGTTATAATAAGCTTAAATTTATGTTTTGAAACCACCAGTCTAAGGATGTCTTAGCCTAGTGGTTAAGATTGAGGTGTAGTTCATAGATTCGAATTCCTCCTCCCCTTTTTTGTACTACCTTCGTGGCTTATATGGATAAAAAGGAAAAGTCTTGCAACAATGATATTTGCTGTTCATGCACACCGATTGTTCAACATACATCACATTGATTAAAGCATACGGTCAAATATTTCTTTGTTCATTTTCGCTCGTTCTTATTAGTGGTGCCAAAGAATAGCAAATGCAACTGAACTTGATTAGAGATATGAACTCCATCAAACTGGCTAATTCGTGGTGGTGTGACGAAAGATTTATGAAAGATGCTACTCGAATTAGTGAATGATTTTAGCCATGTGCAATAACAATGTTGTTGTAATTATAAATGCATCAGACGATTTTTTTTTTGTGAAAAGAGAAGTCACAAGTTACAATCACAATAATAACATAGTGAGAATCAGACAGGCTCAGTTGCGGGAGTTATCGTTTGACAAAGAGTAATATGTAGATTTACTCTTACCTAGAGATTTTTATTCAAGGGGTGAGTGGGCTGCGCGCAACTTATTTCCAAGTGAAGGATTTATGTCCTCGACTTAAATGCAATTACTAATGTATAATGGATCATATTATAGAGATTATAAGTTTGTTATATTGGGTCGTCTATACGTCTTGCTAGAGAAAGCTATAGAACTTCGGATTAGTAAATAAATAAACTCGAAGCCCAATGTAACGGATCCTACAAGGTCACACATTAAACTTGGATCAACAAAAGAAACCTAGAGCCCAAGAGGGCCCTTGGGTGGCCGGCCAAGAGATAGGAAAAGGGGAGAGAAATCTGACCTAAATACTTTTATATATTTGGGTTAGGCAGAAAAGAAAGTAGTCAGTTTATTCTCTTATTATTTTCTCTCTCCTATTCTCTCTCTTCAAATGTCACGTTATACTCCAAGAAACCAAAGAAGAAGTTTTCTTCCTTTCCAACTAGCATTGGTGGAGTGTTGATCTGGGTTGGTGGACTTAGTAGAGGAATCGCATCTGAGATTCTCAATCCGGGTTATTCAAGCTTTGTAGAAATCACGCTACAAAGGTTATTTCTAAACTTGTATGTGATCCTTAATTGTATATGCATGTGATCCTGATTTAAGTGCTTATGAATTAGATTCATGAAATTCCGTTTTATAGTACTTATAAATTCCTACAGTGGTATCAGTTTTAGCCTCTTGCATATAGATTTTTGGTCATAAAGTTTAGTTTATGTATGATTAATCACAATAATAACATAGTGAAAATCAGACAGGCTCAGTTGCGGGAGTTATCGTTTGACAAAGAGTAATATGTAGATTTATTCTTACCTAGAAATTTTTATTCAGGGGGTGAGTGGGCTGTGCGCAACTTACTTATTCCCAAGTGCCAACATGAGGTTAGAGGTATTGCATTGGCCGCCAACACTCACCTATAATAAAAATAAAAGAATAACAAACTGATACTTATAAGTTAGTAATACTTGTTTTCATAGTGTAAGATGGGCCAAAAGACATGAACTAAGCACCAAGCAAGGCTTGGTCTAGACTCTAGTGGAAAGGAGAGAGCCTTCCAACTTCAAGGTTGGGATCCAATCCTCACTAGGGTACTTTGAGAATAGATTTTCCCTTATCATTCCCCCTCTTTCAAAATGCATGTTTTATGTGGGGTTCGGGCCGCTTCTTCTTACCAACAAAAAAAATAAAAAAATAAAAAATAAACATGAACTAAGCAATTGAAGAATAAGTAACATTAATGTTTGAGGGGAAAGAATGAATAGCATCGAACAAATTAAATACACATAATGAAAAATTTTATGCGGAAACATTGATTGAGAGAAGAAAACAAAGCGACCCTAAAGCTTTCAACAATCACCAAAAATAAGTGGCTACAACGAATTGATGATCCTCAAGGACTACAACTTAATTAGAGACCTGAACTACTCTTACTTAAATCAATAAGACTCCAAAACACTCACCCTAATATGACCTTGATAACACAAGATTACATAAATTGACTTGGCAAGCTCTAAATAACAATTCAACTCTAAATTAAGTTAAATATAAAAGAAACAACATGCCATTTGGAGACAATCGAAATTCATATAGATAATGGTCTAACCTAGATTGATTAGCGTCAGTGCATCCCTACTAATTATTGTTACCATTTCTTCCAAAGTCTCTCGCTCTTATGTTTTGTCTTAGCCTATTCTATCAGGCGCCTCTTTCAATTTTGCCTCTCAAACTTTTTAAAGTAGCCAACTGATGGGCGAAGTGAGACCAAAACTTCATATTTACATGGGTTGAAGTATGATCTATATGATAAACCAAAATTGTTAGTCCTTTATTAATACCAACTTTTTTCATTTCCTTTTATGAAATTTTGACTAGTAAAACTGTAACGCAAAGTGGCTGGTGAATCATAGAAGTGGGAGTGGGATATAAAGTATATTGCCAATGTGCCATGGATGGTGCCATGAAATGACATGCATGTTTGCCTACAATTGGTCATCAGTATTCAGTCATTGCTGAATGAAAGTCACTTTACTATTAGTGCTTTGCCCAAAAACGAAGGAAAGGGAAAAAAAATCGACATCAACTGTTTATTTTTTTTTATTTTTTTTTATTTTTTTTATTTTATTTTTTTTTTATGTTTGTCCACTCATGCATCATGCATCATGCATCATGCATCCTCTTATTAATTTCGTCTTGAAAGTCACATATACTTTCTCAAATTTTTTTAATCATTTTAATTTTTGACATTATTCACAAATTTTAATTTAACTATATCTCTATTATATAAGGGAAGGGGGGAGGAAGATAGTGTCCTCATTTAAAAGTACTAAATTACCCTTAAGGCCTTAATGATCTAATGGAATGAAAAAGTTTACAAAAAAAGGCAATTTAAGAATCATTTCTTATTTAGAACTTGCCATTCAAAACAAGTTTAAAATGATAATGTCAAATATTTCAATCAGCCAATTAAATGGACAAAATATCTTGACCTTTTTTTTAAGAGAATATGGTATACATGACGTCCACCTGAAGAGTGTGAAACATTCACTACCTTTGATACTTTAATTCAGTCACAAAAAATTAATATTAAATCACTCACAATCTATATTAGTTTTTTATATTGACAAATTAATATATCTAAATTTATCTAACTATTAATCTTTGACATTTTAAGTGTAATCATAGTTATAGTACGAATGGAGTATATGTATAATAATTTTGCCAAATGCATCTCTTTAAAGTGGTCAGTTAGCTAATTACAGTCCTTTCATTTCAATATCTTCAATTGCAGCCTCAAATAAAGCAAACACTTTTAAGTTGCAGCCTAAAAGACGTGAATATAAGTTGGGTTTAGGCTGCAACTTAAAAGTGTTTGGTTTATTTGAGGCTGTAATTTAAAGAGATTGCAATCAAAGGGCTGCAATTAAGAAATTGGTCACTTTGAAGGGCTGCATTGGGCAAAAAAAATCTATAATAAAATAACAAGTTTTAAAATTAACGCACGCATCGCATGCATGTAGACTAGTTGTATATAATACAAGAGAAAACATATTCATACATAATCTTGTTGGATTCGTCTCGATATATATTTTCAAAATATCAACTTTTTATAAAATTTAACAAAATAACACCGTTACATTCAAACAAAACAACATTCCTAAATAGCACTAAGTAAATTAGCAAAACTATATAACAAAAGTTCTAATTGCATGCATTACACTGTTAACACACCAAAGAAGAGAATGTAGAAGATGATGAAAATATACTACTCCAAGTCCACGTAAGACAGCAACGATATATATTACACAACAACAAAACTCAACCAAAAGCTTAAGCTGATGGTTGAGGCCCCAGGAATAGATCTATACTCTATCACGCCCCCTCACGCAAGAGCCCTTTGGGCTTGAAGTGTGGATGCATCACATGCCTCCCTCATACCTGGCGCGAAATATTCCACTGAAAAAGGAGGGGTGGATGAGATTCGAACCCGTGACCTTTTTGTCACGCTGGCTCTGATACCATGTCGAGGGATCAACTCAACCAAAAGCTTAAGCTGATGGTTGAGGCCCCATGAATAGATTTATACTCTATCAACAACAACAACAACAACACCCTCATGCATTAACAACAAGCTCACATGACACATGAGCAGACCAACATCAAGCCCCATAATCAAACCTGCGGAATGGCTGAACTAAGCTAGCATCACTTAGAGATTATGACAGCAACACAAACAACAACCATCATTAAGCATCACAGTCTTCATTTAAACAACACCTAATATTATACAACAACTATCAACACTTAGACATGCTTTACACCTCACAAAAAGAATGCTTGAACAAGGTTATACAAAAAAAAATCTATCCTCATAATAATCATAGAACACCCTATATACATATATAAATAATTCTCAAGCAAAAGAAATAACAATATAAACTAGCCATGGTTAATACTGTTGCAACAAAAGATTACCAAGTAAATACAGTCAATATAATCTAACAAGAACCTCGTGAAGTTTCGCAAGAATATAGAACAAATAAATCATAGTTTCTCCTATCCAATCCTAACATAATCCTAACCCAATTTAACTATTAAAACTAAATAAATCCCAAATGGATTCTAACTACTAGGATCGCCATTAGTTACCTGGATTTTAGGTGGAAAAATTAATACTAAAACGTCGGAAAAAGAAGAGAATAACATGGCTCCTGAATACTCCAAGAAAACCGGATGACTCAACTGCTTGAAACGCAAACTGCGACCAATTCCTCCATTATCTTCAAAAACTGATGATACCACGAGCAACATCTCTCCGAGTATATGAATTTCGCCTACTCATACGTCCAATTCCGATAAGAGATGGAGGAAATATGCGGCAAACAAGATGGATGTATAAAAATGGTCAAAAATGTGAGAAGGGAGAATGACTACTCTTTCTCTATCTTTGTAAGGCTGGAGTGAAGGGAGTTTTTTTTTTTTTTAGTGCAGCAAAATAATGTGGTTGTTCATATGATTAAGTAAAGGTTTAATTGCATTAAGATGGGTTAATGGGAGGATGGCTTTTCACCTTTTGGTGGTTTCAAAGAGGGATAGAAGATGCATACTATGCTTTATACTCCTCTAAATTTTGGATAACATAAGAAGGAAATGGGCTTGCAAAATAAATTTGTTACGTTGGTCGATCCATATTATATACAACGCTTAAAAACTAAAATCACACGCTACTTAAATTTATAGAATTACTAACTACATGATAAAATAAATACGCACATTATATATATAACTAATGAAATTACTAAATAAATATATATACACTTTAAATTAATAATCACAACAAGATAATACAATAATTAAATAATTATACACTTTCAAAATAGTTTTTAATAATAAATTATTTTATTTCAACAGAAAATATCATTTTAATGTAAACAACGCCAAAAATAAAGAGTGAAATTACGTGAGTCAAAAACTCAAAGTCAAAGAGTATATGCATCATCTGAGTTGACTTATTTTAGGTTGAGTGTAATCATTTATCCTTCGAACACATGAGCGATTTGAGCGCACATGACTATTGTGAGGTCTGTCAGATTTGGTTAAATCTAGCTTGGGATGGTATGTGGTATGATTCGAGAGTCGATTGTGATACATGACATGCTATGCGGCTTTGTTCTAGATTGTGTCAATACTTGGTTACCGATTATATCTCTCTTGTTTTCAATTGAGTATAGCCCTATTTTAGTCCCATATTGTAGGTCGTCCTTGTTTTCCAATGCTATATCATCTTATTGCTTGTGGACAATAAATGGTTTAGCTTGGGTGAGTTTGATAAATCATATTTACATATAGTTTTTAGGTACATTTAGGTTGCATTTTAGAGCATTTAAATTCATATTTAGGTTCATTATTGCATCATATTATTAAGTTATGTTGATCTACTCCTATTTGGTATGTTTTCGTGTTTTTGATGATGTCACTAATCTGCTCATTTAATGATGTACTCGAGACTTTTCTTATCTTGTAAATTGCTTTTCTACCCATGTTAGGTTATTTAAAGCTAGCACTATATGCACGCGATGCGTGCGACAATATATTAATATTAACGTCAAAAACTGTTAAAAAAACCAACTTAAGAGTGTAATAAATATGGTGAATATTAATGAGTGTTGTGACCTTTATTTGCATTGCTCTAGTGTAAAGTGTAATGTTTTTCAAAGAAGACTACGTCGAGGTAGGATATGATATCTTGTATTTGGTAGATAATTCAACAAAATTCTCCATTTAATCAATAATCTTGGTTATGCCTTTTTTTTAAAAAAAAAACTATATAGATTACGCGTATTTTATGAGTAGTAGTTCAATCTAATCTCACTAGATAATTGAGGTTTTTAGGCATACTATGGTGAGTAGTGCCTCAATTAAAATGAATTCATATTATCTAATGATGTATGTTTATCTCTTTAATTATTTATTATCTCAACTGATTAAGCCCCAAAGAAATGAATATTCTCTATATGTTTCTTAATTCTTGTATGGTTTAATTTGTTAATGCATGTTATTTGAAATTGTTATTGCATGCAACTGAGATTTTAGATAGTAAAAATCTCTGTAAAATTTTGCTTTTATAACTGTTTCTAATTGATTTAGTCAACAATTTATGTTTTCAATTGTGAGTTTCCTCTTTTTACACATTTTTATGTATTTGTTTTTTTATAATGCAAAACTTTCCTTTTTATATCCGTCCCATATTTGTAAATGAGGAAAGAATTAAGATAATCTTTTCTTTATTATTTTTTGTGAGATTGAGGGTATATAAGTATTTTCAAGAGGGGATACCATAGCTCCTCCCTTGGCTTATATAATAGAGATATTTATTATCTCAACTAATTGTGAGCCCCAAAAAATAAAAATAAAATGAATATTCTCTAAATTTCTTAATTCTTGTATGGATTGTTAATGCATGTTATTTAAAATTGTTATTGCAACTGAGAGTTTAGATAGTAATAATCTCTATAAATTTTTGTTTTTATAATTGTTTGAAAATTAATTTAGTCAACAGTTTATATATATTTTCAATTATGAGTTTTTTTTCTTTTTACACATTTTTATGCATTTCTTTTTGATAATGTAGAACTTTTCTTTTTACCCGGCCCATATATATTTGTAAATGAGAAAAGAATTAAGAAATTCTATTTTTTTTTTTTTTGTGAGATTAAGGGTATATAATTATTTTCAAGAGGGGACACCATAGCTCCTCCCCTGACTTATATATTAGAGATTATTAGGATTAGGAATAACTCCTTTCTCTGACTCCCTCTTTTTCACGTTATTTTTGTTTCTTAGTTTTTAGGTTTAGTCTTTTTCTTTTCTCTCTAATTTTTTTAGTAAATCCTAGATTTTCATGTTCTTCATTAATTAGGATGTCTATTTATTTCTTTTATTGATTTCTTTGATTATGCTTTCCTTTGTAGATGTAGTTTTTATTCTTTATTATATAATAGAGAGTTTTTATTTATAGGGATTATAATCCATGTTTATATGCTATGAATCTTGATTGATGTTTATTGATTGTTTGATTAGTCGATATTTCTAGTTGATTGTGTTTTTATTGTTAATCTTATAACCTGATCAATTGTCTGATTAAATCTTGCTAACAAAGAGTCATAGATCGAGAGATAGTACTTTTTAGAGGTTTGCCTACAATTAGCAAAGTGATCATACTGCATATGTTGATTTGAGAGCATTAAGACCCGACTGTCGGATTAAGCTATGTTTTAGATATCTTATTAATTGAACTATTGATGTTATTTTGATAGATTTTGAAATATGAACATGGTGAACCATTACCCTAGGTCATTTTAGTTTTATTTTCTTTTTTTTATTAGTTTAAAATTAATTCTCTTCTCCGTGATTGATGGGTTTTAGAATATACCGCAAGTGCACAGTGTCTATTTAGCAGAGACTGGCAAATACGGGTCGATCCACAGGGAGAGAAGTTCTACAGATTTATGCTCAATTATTTAACTACTTCAAGAGAGAAAATTGATTGAAGAATTAATAACTAAACTAGAATAAACTAGAACACAAAATGACGATGCAAGTTTATCAAATAATTAAAAACCTAGGCAATTGATCGGTCCATCATGCTTATACCAATTTAATCACTACAATATAGTTCAACAATACTTGGATTGAGGTTCGAATAATTAGAGTATTTCGTTAATCCTTGCCCCTTGGTCAGACATTAACAACTCTTAAATTAACATATGCCAGTACGGTCGCTCAACATAATCAAACCTACCTATTGTAACAAGCCTCTAATGAATACGATCTTTCGATTCTAATTCTTATTAGCTAAACATAACTCATGATATTGAGCAATTACATGAATTAAACAAGCATAACAAATCAATAGGAAATATTCTAATTCAATTCAAATAACGAAGAACTTTAAACCACAATCAAAAAGGTATAAACATGGCTTCCCTCTCTAAGCCCTAGAAAAAGTCTACTCACTCATGATAATAATAAACTCAATAAACATGTAACACCCCGATAATTCTCTCTTTCTAGAAAATACTTTTATAACAAATCTAGAGAATTAGCCAGGCATTATCGCCCGTGTGATAACGTTTCGGCTTACTCAGAATTTTGCAGCGGAAAACAATTTACTAAAACCAACTTTATTGAAACTCATTAAAATAAATGACAAGTGTTTGAAAACTAAAACACACCAACCAAATAAACCTCAAACTTAAATAAAGATGTCCCTATGAAAACAACTTAAACTATGCTAAGTATAAGCCTCTCCATTCCAGATTCCCAATGAGATGCATCTGCGAACCTGTAATGTCAATGCAATACTGACTCTGCTCACCAGAAGGATCATCACAGGATCAATAGGCAACGCCATGATCACACACACAAACAAGCACGTAATCAGCAAAGCTGAGTACTACATATCAGACATAAATAATCCTAAGCATGATACTACAAAACATAACTTGCAGGAATAAATAATAACATAAGTAAATAATACTCTACAGACAACTTTTACTGAACTACACTTGACCCAACTTTTATTACTTTAATGGAATAGTTATTGGACGAGTTGACCCAACCTGAAAATAGGAAATACGGGAGCTACCACATATTCCAGAATGACCTGCGATATCGAGGAACCTTTGAACTAAAGAGAAATGGTGATCAATCCAATCCTAGAAAAGCCATGGGCTACCACCATGTACTCCAACCCTTAGTGTCCAACTCTAGACGTGCACTAGTCTAAAGTCTATAACTTATTCTCGTTTCACTTTACGTAAAATATATTTTATTATTGGTGTTGACACAACCAAGCAAATAACACATAAATAGTAATCACACAATCATAACAAGAATCCTTTTTATCTTTGGATTAACAAGTGCTCACAACTTATCAATCAAGACTCCTTTTATTTCTTTCACTAGTAGAAAAAACCTCAAATGCTCCGGTTTTTTAGGCCACAAATGCTCCGTATTTGACGCGTAGCAGACGTCGCCCGAGCATTTGAGACTTTTGCAAATGCTCCGGTTGTAACCGGAGCATTTGTAACACAAATGCTCCGGTTTTATCTTAAAAACCGGAGCATTTAGGGGCTCAAATGCTCCGGTTTTTCTTAAAAATCGGAGCATTTGACCCCCTAAAAATTTTTATAAATTTTTTTTTTTTTTGCCTTTTTTTATCCTAAATTGATGGACAATCATTTACATGTAGATAAAAGTTTCATTTCTAATATTTTTGTTCATAAATACAAGATATAGTACAAATAAATGACAATTAACATTAAGGTAAACTAATATATCCATATGAACATATTCCTTAAATGTTATAAGGACATCAGATTTTCTGGAATATCATGCACCAAAACTTAATTTACGCCCTACCATTGGCTCTTCAAATGACCCCTCCTCTCCAAACCATTTATTAGACGAAAATCCGAGAGGTCGATGACCAGCAAAGATCAACAAAGGTTGCTTGTGTTTATTTGCTGATGCAAGACATTTTTCAAGGAACTTGTATTGCTCACTACCTGCCCTCTAGTCATGCTCTACATCTGCTATATAGAAATAGAACATTCCATAATCTGTTGAATACCTGAACATTAAAATCTTGTGAGTTTTCTCAAGTTTAAATTTGTTATCAAGAGTTGTACGGCATCAACTAAAAAAGCTCACTCACAGTGGCAACAGCTGCATGGGTGATGTGGATGACATCCACAACAGCAACGACATCTCCATCTGTTCCCAAAAAACTCACATTCATGAGAAATATTGCAACACAGTAACTTGAATTCCAAAGTTATCTAACCAGTTATACCTCTATCCACAACTGGCAAATGCAGGAATATCCCATCATGCATTGTATGCAAAGCATCAATAATAGGCATATCTACAGTTGCACATGCTGGATTAGGTGTCATGATCTGCACATCCATCGAAAGAACAGTGAAAACAAAATAATAAGGATCTTCCATCCCTAAGAAAAATATAGAATTATTGACCGTCAAAAAATTGACAGCAGATATTAGAACTTAAAAAGTTCTGTCTGTGCAACTCGAATACCTTTTCCACAAGTGTTGAATCTGGAGGAAGATTTTGCGCAATAACCCGCATTAATATATCCTTGGGGCTGAAAGAGGCGAAGACCAAAGTAAACAATTGATAACAAGAAATTAAGAGTGCATATGGAGGAGTTCAGTCAAAAAAATTAATCCAGCACTTCCTACTTTACAGTTGCAATCACCAGAAAATTCAATAGTCTAAATAGGACTTACGTTAAAATGCCCTTTGGTTTATTTTCTACCGTCACAATAGCACAGCTTAAATGAAGTTCGAGCATCTTCTTCGCTGCTTGTAAGACTGTGTCAGTTGGTGATACAGTTAGGAGCCTGCAAATACATCCTTAGAGTCTGTTAGATAGGTAATCTTAAAGACCTAAGATACCAATTGGAACTTCTGAACAAACAAGAAATATTACCTACTTTGAATGCTCAGAGAGAACTGTTGACAATGAAGGCCTGAAAATGCGCTCCCTCAGTGCGTCGATGAATGTATTAGGGCCGGGAACCGAAACATAGTTAAAATGATTTGTCAAAATTGCGAATAAACTATCTGACTTGAGAGCACAGGTGAAATGTAAGTCCGAGAAGAAAGCAATGTAGAAGATGTGTAAGAGAGATGTAAAGATATTTTTGTTGCAAGAACTTTTTTTGGTTTTAAAGTCATACTCTCCACTGACCATAAGCTGATGACCCCCAATTTTTCTCAACACGTTCAACAGCTGCAACAATGGCCTTCCCTTTCTCAGCTGCTCTCTCCATACGAGCAATGGCATCATATAAGCACTTTGTTATGTCAAGTAAAGCAACAACCTCTCCATTTTCCACAACTGGTAGATGTCTGAATCTTCCTGCAAAATAGTATACAAGATCAGGTGAAAGTACTAATATCTGAATATGACGATAAAAGATCAAACTATAGACAATATTAAACTAAATTAATGAAGTGTAAGTCAAATGATTTGATATAAGAACCATGTAAATTGCCAGCTGAAATATAAAAGGGACTCCTGATAAATCATCTTCATCCAACATCCCTAAGAAGCTCATTCTCAATTCATATTAGTCGTTTGGATTCCTAATATTCTAACTCTAACATCACTAGATCTCTTTCATTTAACATAAGCTATAGTTCAGTCTTTTTCTGTGTGTTCCTTTGCTTCAGTCTACAATTGATGAAAATAATTTGTGCAACTCTTTCACTGAACTAAGCAATTTTTTTATTAAGATTGATGAAAAAAATTTGTGCAACTCTTTCAAATTGCATCACCTAGCACAAAAAAGCGTTTGACCCTAGTCGCCTTGCGCCTCACCTAACAATGTTTTTATAGCCACAAATGTCATAGACTTTCATAAAAGCCAATCTTATTGTCACTAGTTCACTTCCTTGCACTAAGCCAATCAAGAACCCCAGCCAAAACCATACACAAGGCACGAGACACGAGTTGAAGCATGAATAAGAGAAATACTCATTATGTTAAATCTAAATCTTAATATTACAAATACTCATTATGTTACATCTAAAATTGGAGAAACATAAATTATTTATAGTCATCCTTCATATCTAGACAACTACGGCCCAGGAAACTATAATTTATCTTTTGCAAAGATTGCTTAGAAACATATAAAAGTTTAAAAAGGCAGACGATAAGTGCAGTACATATCCCTTCTAGAAGTATAAGAATCGGATTACAAGCTCTTCTACATATATATTTTCACTTATGCACAGTCATGGATAAAAAATGCATGAATAAATCATTTGATGGATACTGCGTTTTATAAAAATATATGGAGCAGACTGCCATTCATTTGACCAATCTGGAAGTTCAAACTCTACAGGATTGCCCAACTACTTTGCCAACTTGTTGAACACATCAATCCCAATTCGCTCCGGTAGAATAAAGGTAGCAGAAGTAAAAATGACAAACAATGAGTAGAGCTATAGGGAAAAGAGTAGATCAGTAACAACTAAAGTTTGTAGCTAATTAGTTTTGAAACCAAACAAAAAAATATCAAGCTAACTATGGCTCCAGCTAAAAAAAAACTTCATAAAAACAGAAGGAAGAATTATATTAGTACAGAAAGAGAGGACAAGTTTAGCACCATATACTTGTATGTTTATATATGGACATTTCTCAGGATACTTGATCCACTTTGCTGTGTGGAAAATGCCCTACTATCCCTAAGTCATCAAACTCCACATACGCCACTAATCCTAAAGAATACATCAATATAATGATGCTCCCGGCTCAAAATGAGCTATTCGGAATTCACTATAATAACATTAAGTCATCGAGATTGCAAATGAACCAACTTGAGACACAATGACAAGAGTCAGAAGCTCATAAAAAATAAGCCTTAATTGGATTCAAATACTCACCTGTTTGAGACACCAAAATCTTGTATCTCTATATGGATGCACTTCCCAGCACTGCAGGGAACTAATCCTTGTATATGAGTACGTGGACAATGGCACAGTGGCTGATCATCTGTATGGTGACAAGGCAAAACCCGGATCACCGACCTGGCCTGTTCGTCTCGGAATTGCTAGAGAGACAGCCAGTGCACTCTCTTATCTCCATGCATCTGATATTGTTCACCGTGATGTCAAAACTAACAACATTCTCCTTGACAGCAGCTTCAAAGTTAGGGTGGCTGATTTCGGGCTTTGTAGACTCTTTCCTACTGATGTAACCCATGTGTCAACAGCAGTAAGAGATATCGAGAGTGATACTGCTAACATTAAAAAAGCACGTACATCAGCATATTCAATAATTTATAAAGATTAGATTAGCCTCCTTTCTAAGTTTTCGAGTAAATTAAAGGTCGTATATTCATAATAGATAGATAGTTCAATTCGTATTATTTCGAACGCATTTAGCAAAAAATTTAACAACCAAATATTTTAAAATTCTATCATACCTCAGCCTCAGCAGACATAGCAGCATCATCATGTCCATAATCAACAATGCTAGGGTTATATCTCCTCTGTCTCGACGCATCTGAACTGGGTGGCACGTAACTCTGAGCCGGCGGTCTCAAATTGCTCCATTTCGGAGTCGAATTAGGGTTCAATCGAATCCAATTAGTTGTAGTAGTTGGCACACCACTTCATCAATTTCATCTTTGTTCGCACCTCGCAATTCTTATACTCTTCTTTGTGGCTCATATTCTGTAACTTCGTCTTCATTTTCGATCTTTTCGGCATCTTCCATGTCGTCGTCTTCATTTTCGATCTTTTCGGCATATTCCATGTCGTCGTCGTCATCTTGGTACAAGTTCAGCAAATTAAAAACCTCCTTCGATTCCATTTGAGAAATTCTAGGGTTTGTGAGAGAAGAAAGTTCGAATTGTAAGGGAGAAACTAGGGTTTATAGGAGAGAGAGTGAAATTGGGGAAGTTAATTGTTGAGAGGGTTTTAACGATTAAGATAGAAGAAGAGGGAAATAGGATTTGGGAGGGATGAACGAGAAATGTTTGTTTGAGACTTCCACAGGGTAGATGAGAGAGATGGAGAGTGGAGAGGGTAAGAGAGAGATCGAGAAAAATCAAGTGTCGAACAGAGAGAGGCAAGAGAAAAATCAAAAGGAGGAGAGCAGTAATTTGAATCGAGGAGAGGAGGGGAGGCTGGGAGCGAGTGAAAAAAAAAAGCGGCAGGAATAACAAATGCTACGGTCAAACGGAGCATTTGTGAATTTTTTATATTAAAATATTAAAGGAACTCATCAAATGCTCCGTTTGTGAAACAACCAAAGCATTTGACAAGTAGCAAAAGAACTTTTTTCTACTAGTGTTTTTATCCTTTGTTGAACCTAGCCAACAGAAATCCGTACCTTTATATAGGTATAACTCATACTTACCAAATAAGATCCACGGTTCTTATAATATAAATAAATAATCTCCAAGAATCTATGTAACACATGATTCCAACTTACTTACATTAATTCACTCACTGTAATCCCCCACATTTTTAAAGGATTTTCATAAATATATTAAAGTATTTATGTAGTTATATTTAAATCCAAATGAGTTTGGAAAATGATTTGACTTTTAAAAGGGTTGACTATTTTTAAAAGTCAACTAAAAATATTTTCATAGCTTAATAAAATTGAAAATGTTTTAATTAAGCATGTCTTAATAAAAGCTTTAAGTATTAAAAGTATTTATTTAAAAAGAAGTTTAATCGAATCGAAACTCCTAAAAAGATAAAAAAGGAAAAGAGTCCTATTGATGATTAATAAAGTCCTAAGTTGATCATCTTATTAGTCATTGAATCTTTTTAAATCTTATCTCTTCTCCTAAACCTAAAATGATTAGTTTTTTTTGTAAATATCCTAAAACCCAATTATTTTATCCAACCCAATTATTTTATATACATCACGCTATTCATATTTTTCCTCCTCTCAATCGACATTCTCTCTCTCTCCTCTTCTTTGTGCGTGAGTTCATATTTCCTCTCAAAAATCGTTTCTTCTTCGCTAAGTAACGTTTCTTGTTGACAAGAAACGTCACAAATATTTTCTTGAAGCCAAGTCTTGCTGCCGCCACCCTTGCTGCTGCACAGCTGCCGGCGCCTCTTTCCTCCTCTTTGTTGTGGTTTTTCTTTCTTCTTTTCTCTAAGATTCCATTAAAGTATTAATTTTTACATTATTTTATTGTTATTTGCATGTTTATGATTTTAAATTATTATTTTATTATGAAAATATATTTTCGGTTTTCATATGTATAAAAATAATAATTTCAGATTTATTATTTTTAGTTTTATATTTGAAAATATGGTTTTTAGGGTTTTAAATCACTAGAAATATATATTTAAAGTATAAATATGAGTTTTGATTAGAATATGATTTTTATATGCATTAAATTATATTCAGAAGTTTATAAATTTTTATAATGCTGGAATTTCAGAAAGTTGATATTTTAAAGGTTTTTAATGATTTTTAATCACTAGAATAGTTGTACTATACTAGGGATTAAAAATAATGAAAGTTTAATACATAAAAACGATTTTAAAGACGTTTAAAAGGGTTTGGGACGTTTTTAAAGTTGCTGTAATTTTTAGTTCAAAGTATTTACTTTGTTATTTTATTTTCTAGGCGAGAATTCATAGTAGGGGACTTTTAGATCGAAAAAGTGGCCTACCGTTTCGTTTACACAAGGTACGTACATAGTCTACGTGCTATATGGTTTAGAAACATGCCTTAGGGATGTTTTTATTTATTAGTATCATGTATAGGACCTTGTTGTTCATATATATGATTACTGAAATTGTTTTACATGTATTTTGCCTATGTGCTACATGTAAACTAGAAGTATTATGAATATGATGTTTGTATGGAAGTTTGATGCAAGCAGATAAGTTCAGTTATTGTATTAATTCGTGAGTGAATTAATGTAAGTAAGTTGAATCATGTGTTACATAGATTCATGAGTTTATTTATTTATCTTATAAGAACCGTGGATCTTATTTGGTAATATGAGTTATACCTATATAAAGGTACAGTTTACTGTTGGCTAGGTTCAACAGGCAAGTTAGTAAAGAATAAAAGAAGTTAAAAGAGTCTTGAATGTAAGTTGTGAACACTTGTTGATTCTAAGATTAAAAAGGAGTTTTGTGAGGTTATGTGATTATTAGTTGTGAGTGTTTTGTGCTTGGTTGGTGTCAACACAAGTATAAAATGAATGCAATGTAAAGTGAAACGAGAATAGATTATAGACTTTAGACTGGTGCACGTCTAGAGTTGGACACTAAGGGTTGGGATCATGGTGAGCGTGCCTGGGTTTTCCTAGGATTGGATTGATCACCTTTCCTCTTTAGCTCAAAGGTTCCTCGATTGCAGGTCAATTTGGATTACGGAGTCATGACTGTATTTCCTATTTCAGTATAGACAACTCGTCCCATAACTATTCCATTTGAAGAAGAAATAAAAGTTTAGAGTCTAGTTCAGTAAGAGTCATCTGCAGTTTGTTATATGCTTATTATTATTTATTTCTACAAGTTGTGTTGTAGTATCATGCTTAGGATTATTTATGTCTGATATGTAGTACTCAGCTTTGCTGATTACGTGCTTTTTGTGTGTGTGATCATGGATTTGCCTATTGATCCTGTGATGATCCTTCTGGTGAGCAGAGTCAGTATTGCATTGACATTACAGGTTTGCAGATGCATCACATTGGGAATCTGGAATGGAGAGGCTTATACTTAGCATAGTTTAAGTTGTTTTCGTAGGGACATCTTTACTTAAGTTTGAGGTTTTTAGTTGGTGTGCTTTAGTTTCCAAACAGTTGTCATTTATTTCATAAGTTTAATAAAGTTGATTTTATTTTAGTAAATTGTTTTCCGCTGCAAAATTCTGAGTAAGCCGAAACGTTATCATACGGGCGATAATGCCTGGGTAATTCTCTAGATTTGTTATAAAAGTATTTTCCAGAATGAGAGAATTATCGGGGTGTTACACTCACGAATTAATACAAAAAACTGAACTTATCTGCTTGCATCAAACTTCCATACGAACAGTCATACTCATAAATATTCTTAGTTTACATGTAGCACACAGGCAAGTAACATGTAAAACAATTTCAGTAAGACATATATATGAACAACAAAGTCCTATACATGATACTAATAAATAAAAACATCCCTAGGGCATGTTTCTAAACCATATAGCACGTAGACTATGTACGTACCTTGTGTAAACGAAACGGTAGGCCACTTTTTCGATCTAAAAGTCCCCTACTATGAATTCTCCGCCTAGAAAAATAAAATAACCAAGTAAATACTTAAACTAAAAATTTACAGCAACTTTAAAAACGTCCCAAACCCTTTAAACGTCTTTAAAATCGTTTTTATGTATTAAACTTTCGTTATTTTTAATCCCTAGCTAGTATAGTACAACTATTCTAGTGATTAAAATCATTAAAAACCTTTAAAATACAAACTTTCTGAAATTCCAGCATTTATAAAAATTTATAAACCTTCTGAAAATATATTCAATGCATATAAAACTCATATTCTCCTCAAAACTCATATTCATACTTTAAATATATAGTTTCTAGTGATTTAAAACCCTAAAAACCATATCTTTCATAATAAAAACTGAAAATAATAAATCTGAAATTATTATTTTTATACATATGAAAACCGAAAATATATTCTTCATATAAAATAATAATTTAAATCATAAACATGCTAAAAACAATAAAAGAATGTAAAACTAATACTTTAATGGAATCTTAGAGAAGAAGAAAAGAAAACAACCACAACAAGGAGGGCAAAGGCAGCGCCGGAACAGATGACAGCAGCAAGGGGGCGGCGGCAGCAATGTCTTGGCTCAAGAAAATATTTGTGACGTTTCTTGTTCAACAAGAAACGTTACTTAGCGAAGAAGAAACAAGCTTTGGGAGGAAAAATATGGAAATCACGCACAAGGAAAGAGGAGAGAGAAAAATGTCGAGTGAGAGGAGGAAGAAAATATGAATGGCGTGATGTATATAATATAATTGTGTGGGATAAAATAATTGGGTTTTAGGATATTTACATAAAGGCTAATCCTTTTAGGTTTAGGAAAAGAGATAAGATTTAAAAATATTTGATGACTAATAAGATGATCAACTTAGGACTTTATTAATCATCAATAGGACTCTTTTCCTTTTTATCCTTTTAGGAGTTTCGATTTCATTAAACTTCTTTTTCAATAAATACTTTTAATACTTAAAGCTTTTATTAAGACATGCTTAATTAAAACATTTTCAATTTTATTAAGCTATGAAAATATTTCTAGTTGACTTTTTAAAAATAGTCAACCCTTTTTAAAAGTCAAATCATTTTCCAAACTCATTTGGATTTAAATATAACTACATAAATATTTTAATATATTTATGAAAATCCTTTTAAAATGTGGGGGATTACAAAACATAATCAAAGTAAAAGAATTCATTAAATTAAACAAAGTAAAGAAGAATACCGAATGATTGAAAAATAATGAAAAGGAAATCAACGATCTCTATAATCTTTAAAGGTAAAAGTTCATACAAAACTAGAGAGAGAAAAACTTAGTGTTTAGCCCTAAAAACGTAGAAAATAAGATAGTATAATCGAAAATACTAAAAACCTATTTATACTTTTTACAAAATTAAACCAGCTAAAAAAGGCAAATTAACCCGTCCCGAGAAACCGCCCGGTCGGGCGACGATGATTGAAATTTACGACATAAAAGCAAAATCCGCACGGTCGGGTGCGTAAGCGATTTTCTCCATTTGGTAGCCCGGTTGGCCGGGCGAAGTGAATATGCTAGCAGCTCAAGTTTCGTGACTCGCTCGGTCGACCGGGCGGGTGAGTTTTCCCATTCAATTTTCGTGCAATCTATCCGAATCGCTAGTGCAATCTTCCGGATACTCCTTGGACATTGTGTGACCATTTGACTTTTGTTTCGCAACTTAAATAAAGGCACCAAATGCCTAATATGCATCAAAACATGCAACACACGAAAAGAACTCCAAACGCATCAAATCCCACAAGAAACGAGCTCAAAAGAGCTCAAATCGACTATCAAAACTAAGGGGATTGGAGTAAATAATCGATAAATAATACACACATCAATTATCTTGTTTAGTTTCTCCATAACTTAGAAGCTAATTTAAAACAACCATCTCTTTGTGGATTCGATCATACTTACCCTACTATATTGTTAAAAGGTTTTGCGGGAACTATTTTTGACAGGTGTACGACATCTAGCCTATCAAAAACTTCATAACTTTCTAGTCTATCATCGAAATTTGGCGTATGACCAGTTATTGAAAATCTATCCAAGTCTACTTTTCAACCCAATTGGAACACTCCATTATCATTTACATAACGAAGGTTATGAGTAAAAGAGTGAACAAGAGTCCGTTTTCGCACTTCATTGAGTAACACTTTGCTACATTCTAGTAAAATTTCATCCCAAATAGATGCTTTGAGATCCTCATGCAATCTAACATTTTTATTCATGTTTATTATACACAAACTTAGCCAACCGCAATCTATTTGCACTGAAATCACTTGAAATTTATCAAAATAAGTAAACAAAGAGCAGATAAGCAAAACTTAAGTAAAACATACAAATTTGCACCTAGATGCTCTAATATGAATTAGAAATACAAACTAATATACAGCTAAAAATTATGTACAAATATGACATATCATCTCATTGAGAGTAAACACAATACCACTCAACCCTTCTTAGACCCCCCCATTTAAAACGCTAAGTTCCCCATTTATCAATTTCTTGCTTGCTACATCTTCTTCAAAATCTCTCATCTCAAAGGCAATTCACATCTGGTGAACTGGGTTGTAAGGTAAGTCAGCGACAATTTTAGAACTTTGTTGTCTCGATTTATTTTAGTTTTTTCTAAAAAAATTAGGCTGAATTTGTTTCGACTTTAAATGGTAGGGAGTGAGGGACTTTGTTTTTGGCGTTAATTGAGTGAGAGAATTTATTGTTGTAGTGGAGAGGCTAGTGGTAGGAGTAAAGAAGATGAATAAGTGAAAAGGAAGAATCAAAATGAGTTCAAAAGAGAGAATGAACGCACTAAGCTAGTTAAACGGAAAAAAAAAATTGCAAGATTTGGAGGGAAATAGAGGGTCAACGCTGGATACTAACCAGTTTGGCCGAAAATTCTTAGTATGGAACTTAAATTAAAACATTTAGTCATTTACCTATTTTAAGGTACCAGTGACAAAAAAAATAAAGATACTAATTCACAAAATCAGTGTCATAAAAGATACTCCTACAAGGAAGAATCAAAATGAGTTCAAAAGAGAGAATGAACGCACTAAGAGCATCTACAATGGGGTGGGTTTAGGCTATGTTTAGTTCACCTGAAATTTTCTGATCTGAACTTATCTGATCTGATCTGAACTTATTTTTTCTGATCTGATCTGATCTGATCTGAACTGATCTGATAACAAGATCTTATCTTTAAGATTTTTCTCAATATATAAGAAAAAATATAGTCATGTGGGGTCTTTTGATTCGTCTCAATGAGTACTTTATTAATATTCAATTATTATAATTTTTACTAATATGTAATGAAAGATATAGTGATTTTTAAATATAAGCATGATCTGACTGATCTGATCTGACTATCTTTCTGATCTGATCTGATCTGATCTGATCTGATTAGATCTGAAATAAGCAAAAATAAGGTGAACTGAACATAGCCTTAGCTTGGTCTAGCAAATAGTAAAACTAGTTTTACTTGGTTTTGTTGTTGTGGAACTTGACTCTTTGGCTTGGTTAGTCTGGAAATCTAGACCATATGAGCATGGGATGGTGTGCACAAAAAGCATCTATTTTATATAAATCAATAAATCATCTATTTTATATAAAAAATAAACATTGTATATGGTGGGATTTGATAAAAGTAGGAGAGAGAATATGGTGGGGTTTGGTAAAAGTAGGAGAGAGAAATAGAAAAACCAAGTAAGACCAACTACACCATTGTGACAAAAAAAAAATGAGTTGGTGGGAGTTTTAGTGGGATGTGAGGTGTAAGAAGGAGGAAAGGAGAGAGAAAAAAAAACTCCAAGACCAAGTAAGACCAACCCACCCCATTGTAGATGCTCTAAGCTAGTTGAAGGAAAAAAATCGCAAGATTTGGAGGAAAATAGAGGGTCAGGATACTAACGAGTTTGGCCGAAAATTCTAAGTATGGAACAGAAATTAAAACATTTTGTCATTTACCTACTTTAAAGTACTAGTGACAAAAAAAATAAAGATACTAATTTACAAAATCAGTGTCGATATTCCTACAATCCTATTAGTTCACAATTTTATATAGTGAAAGTATTGGGTCAGACCGTCTGACCAATACATATTGTCAGACGGGCTGCCCAGTACTGTACAATTTTAATTTGCTTTGTTACGCAGAGCGAGTACCCCTACTTCTCTCATATTGAAGAAAGCCACTTTTCAGAATTTGAATTTCAGAAACTCCACTCCACTCGGCGCATCTTTCTCTCTCCTCATCATCTGTTTCAATCTAGGTTTTGGAAAGTTGAGCTATGAGCTGCTGATATTTCCACCACTTTCGGAGTTCGTTTCGAGTTGCCGAAATCGGAGCTACCACGACGGTGACCTGGCATTACTGCCGCGGGTGATCGGAACTCCTGATCATCGCCACTGGAATAATTCATACCTTGGGCCAATGGTATATGTGGAGAGAGATAAAAGAGAAGTCCAAATACATAAGGAACCAATTTCTTCTTGATAAACTACTGCAACAATGGCGACACATGGTTGTGAGGTGATGGAAGAAGACATTTGACTCCAACAAAAAGACCTCATGAAGACCTCATAAAATCAAAAAGACCTCATGAAGACATTGATGAAGAAGATGATGGGATAATTACAACAAAAAAGAAGGGAAAATTTTTAAGATAAGAGATGAACTCCAAAACTTTTGAAGGTGATAAAAATTTTGTGAAAGAAATTGCAGCGAAGCAGAGGTGACGGGAGGAGAGAGAAAATGATGTTCAGTCTTCATTCTTTTCCTATTTTCCAATTTCAGTTGGACTTTGTTTTGTTTCATTTGGACTTTATTTTGTTTCAGTTGGACTTTGTTTTGTTTCAGTTGGACTTTTTTTTGTTTCAGTTGGACTTTCTTTTCTTTCAGTTGAACTTTCTTTTCTTTCAGTTAGACTTTCTTTTCTTTCAGTTGGACTTTCTTTTCTTTCAGTTGGACCAACTGAAAGAAATAATGGACTAACTGAAACAAAATGAAGACTACCTGAAGAAAAATGTAAACTACCTGAAAAAGAATAAAGACCAACTGAAACCCAAGTAAGTCTAACTGAAGCACAAAAACCCACTGAAAAACAAAGAAGACTAACTGAAAACAAAATGAAGAATACCTGAAAAAAAATTGGAACCACCTGAAAAAAAATGGAGACTACCTGAAAAAAAATTGGAACCACCTGAAAGTCGTCCGACCAAGATTATGGTCGGACGAGTCCGACACAATACGTTATCTTTTATATATGAGATATTAGTTAAATTTGAATTTGCACTTCGGCCAATTAAATGATCCAAGCTTATAAAGGTGCAAATTGTGTGATCCTTAAGTTAAAATTTTATGAGCAATGAGAAAGTGATCGATGATATATTGGATGAAAACTTGTTGATGTTAAATTCTAATTCACATCTAACTCCTTTTTAACTTTTGAAGGCTTCCAATGTTTATGTTTCAAATTAATATATTATTTAGATTTTCTATTTGATGTATTGGATTTTGGACATTATTGTACAATTAGCTGTATGGCTTAAAAATATGTTTGGCCTAATTTCCAATCTGATCTTATTAAGTATTGGGATTTTGAAGGTTATTGTATAATTAGCTGGATATTTAAAGAAAAGAAAAATTATTTTTAATAAGTCAACATTTGATTGATGTTCTCAAAATAAGTCAATTTTTTGATTATCTTAGAATAAGTTAACCTTGTATCTACTTCTACTGTAAACGAGTTAATTACGTTGAAATTATGATATGTGTCACATTTTAATATGATGACATTGTGATTTAAATTATAGCAAAAGTAGATACAAGATTAACTTATTCATAGTTAATCGAAAGATTGACTTATTTTAGGAATAACGGCAAAGGTTTACTTATTAAAAACTAGTCTTACATGCACGCAATTGCGTGTGAAGTAGAAAATAGAATTAATTGGGTAGAAAAACGTCTTTACATTTTGTTGTCACAAAAAATTGATGTTTAGGCTATGTTCAGTTCACCTTATTTTTGCTTATTTCAGATCTAATCAGATCAGATCAGATCAGATCAGATCAGATCAGAAAAAATAAGTTCAGATCAGATCAGATCAGAAAAAATAAGTTCAGATCAGATCAGATCAGATCAGATCAGATCAGATCAGACCAGATCAGATCAGATCAGATCAGATCAATTCAGATCATATCATGCTTATATTTAAAAACTCATTATTATTAAATATCTTTCACTACATATTAATAAAAATTATAATAATTGAATATTAATAAAGTACTCATTGAGACGAATCAAACAAGACCCCACATGACTATATTTTTTCTTATATATTGAGAAAAATCTAAAAGATTATCTCTAATTGTGAATAGTGTCAAGATTCTAAGTGAGAAAGATAAAAAAATACAAAGGGAGTATTATTATTTACTAGTACATTTGTTCAAAAGAATTATTATTGTTGTTGTACTTATTAATTATTAATATTGGTAATTATTATTAATCTTTGTTACCATTATAAATTTCATTGTTATTATTATATTAAGTTATTTTGTTGTTATTAAATAATAGAAAATTAAAAGCCACGTGTTAAGAACATAAGATTGATGCAAAAATAAGAAATATATAAAATATGATATCTCAAATTCATGACAACGAAACTACTAAGTTCGGATTACATTTCAAAATAAGCTAAGTGTGAGATACAAATTATAAATTTAGATTCGGTATACTCTTCCTACCGAATTCCAAATCTCTCTAGCTATTTGAAGTTGCACGATATTTATTTATTTTTTGCTCAAGTCATAGTTGTTTGTATATCTTATTCTATTTTATATGGAAAAAAAAGAGTTGAGTTTGCCGACTTCTCAAGTGTGAAACTTTTTTTTAAGGGAAAGTGTGAAATGACATTGTATAAGTGCTCTTATAAAATAATGACTTGAGTTATATAATTATTTTTAGTAATAATAATAATTATGATTATAATTATTATTGATGTGCTTATAATAATGATAATAATAATAATTATTAATAAAAGTTGTGTAAAAGTTGTAATAGAAATAAAATGATAATAATAGTAATACTATAAAGAAGATCTTATAATGTATTGCATAATAATGATTTACAAAGTAATAATATAATAGTAATAATATATTTTATATAAGATAAGATCTTGTAAATCAGATCAGATCAGATCAGATCAGATCAGATCAGATCAGATCAGATCAGAAAAAATAAGTTCAGATCAGATCAGATCAGAAAAAATAAGTTCAGATCAGATCAGATCAGATAAGTTCAGATCAGAAAATTTCAGGTGAATCAAACATAGCCTTACTTTAAATATCCTACTTTCCCCCCTTTTTTTCATTCAAATGAAACAGTTAGTTATCTTCCTTTTTTTTTTCTTTTATTCTTTTTTCTATTTTTTGGTGTCCCCGTATGTTGCCTTATATAATAGAGATATTTTTTTCTAAAAAAAATTATATTTGGCCTAATTAGCAAAAATAAAAAGTAAGATAGTTTGAGCGGATTGGATGCAATTATGCGAAGTAGTAATTTTCAAGTACTAGACGGGCTAACTTTTCTCTCTCCCCTCTCTCCTCCCTACTTTCAAAAACCCTAGCCTCCATTGTTGATTTTTAGAGGGGCTTCCATCGGTTTTTACCGTTGGAAAGCCCCCACCTTTGTTTTTTTATTTGTTTTTAGGTTTCCAATAACGATTTCTCCCTCGAAAGAAAGGGTTTTCGATCTCCTTCGTAAGAAAATGTTTTTCGATCTCCTTCGAAAGACAAGGTTTTTCGACCTCCTTCGAAAGACAGGGTTTTTCTCCTCTTTTAGAGGGGAATTTCTACAGGTTACAATCCGGGATACTAGATCTAATGGATTGCCGTGAAATTATTTTGTTGGTGAATAATTATGCGGGATCACAAAGGTTATCAATTTTTCGAATACGGTCAGATGAATCCGACGGAAATCATCCTCACGACTACAAGGGATCGTTAGATTGTCACTCCAACAAGGCTGTATTTTCCAGCGATATAAGCGGGAGATGTTCCACATTGCAAGATTTGTTTGACGATCGTAGTTTTTATGAAGGAAATTTTTGTTTGATTCAACTTATGTATTTGTTTGATTCGATTGCTTATGTAGATGTCGTATGACTTTTTATTAATGAATTAATTTTACTATAAAAAGTACTAGACGGGCTACGGCCGGAAGAAGGCAACTCTTTACATTAGCATGTTATTTTTGATGTTGTTCAATTAGCTTCTTTGGCTAAGTTTGTTAGTATAGCGCATGTTTCGCGTGTTTGTGTTGGCCAGACTCATAAACTTGCTCAAGGGGGAAGGAAATGGCTTTAGGTTTTGGGGTGTATGTATTCATTGTAAAAAAAAAGTATTAAATGGGCTAAGATTGTATAAACATCTTAGGTCGGGACTGACGGGGCTCGAACCCGCAGCTTCCGCCTTGACAGGGCGGTGCTCTGACCGATTGAACTACAATCCCAGGAAAATTAGGTCTATAGCCTAAAATTTCTTTTTTTTTAATTCTATTTATTAGATTGAGTTTCGCCGTGTTGTAACAGAAACACGAATGATATACTATTTCTTATTATATAATATATAATTCCAGTAGACTCATAGTATAGTAGGCTAATTCATGAATTGAATCAAATAGGCCTTTTCTTTTTTAAAAAAGCGGTAGAGTCACGCTCTTTAAAGGCCCTAAGAAAGAGGCTTAAGTGATCACTTCAAATCCGATAAAGGGCTTCCACGAAACTCCTGTCTTAGTCTTCATTTTTTATGTTCTGGGACATAGATATTCAAGATATCCTATTATGAATCGCTAAAGTCTTCCTCCTTCTCCATTGTTCCAATCAGATCCGAAAAATGAGAAATCAATCAAAAGTCAGTGGATCTGAATTGAATCATGACTATATAAGCTATTCTGATATTAAGATTCAATATAGATGAAATCGTGGAAGCGGACCTTTTCTTTCCTTGGACCACGTAAGAATTCGTCGTCCGTGTGTTTTAAATTACCAAATCCAATTCAATAATTGAATTTACACTTTAAACAAGCCAACTCACACTTCATAAGTTCATATCGTCTTTCAATTATTTTATTATCATTTCTTTATATCTTAAATTCTCAACTGATACATTTAGTAAAACCAACATGCCTTTTCTTTACAAGTCACGAAATGCTCTAATGTTCTTGAATTAAGGGTGTGCTTTTTTCAACTTAAAAAATAAGTTTTCGGTACAATAAATTCAGATTAGATTTGATCATGCCTCTCACAACACTAAAAAATAAGTTTCAATACGGGTCAATCATGTTTAATAAGTTCAATTCAGATCCACTCAGATTTTTCACGTGAATAGAGCCCACCCTAAATTTAATATTGTTTAAAATCAAGAATTTGAAACTAAAGACAAAAAAAAAAAAGAAAAAGATAGAGATGTGGGCTTCTATCCTTTTTACATGTATAAAGAGTTGTACTCATGTTCTCATTTTTCCTTCCCTTACACTTTTACTACTAATCCAAATATTTTTCTTTTGATTTTTCTTTAAACAAATAAAAATAAATATATATTGAAGCCCTTATATTTTGGAAGTCCTATTCTATCACCTTATGGGTCAATAACCACCCTGCTAATAACATACCATGGCACGAGGGATTAATCTTCGGATCAATTTTTTTTTTAATTAAAAAAATACTACGGCTGCATACGAGACCTTCTACTTATATTTGTGAGTTAAGCATAAATACAGGACTTAACATTTGGTATTTTTCACCTTTAAGGACCTCCCACTTTTTCTTTCACCTTTAAGGACCTAACATTTAGTTTTAGGCCATAATTAAATAAAAATAGCCCAAGTTTAGTTAAGCCATGGTTAAATGACATAAAGTAATAATTACGTGTCTTGGTGAGGGCGCCTAATGTACAAAACTGCAGTCATTTTCACGTTAAAGTAGTGGCGCCCTTTCATTTCTTCTCCCTTGCTCCAAAACGAAACCCACCATTGTTGAAGGAAAAAGCAAGACGATTACACTCATCAAAGGAGAAAAGCTCCCAAAATTTGTAGGAAATTTTCCTGAAAAACTGTTTCTGTAAATCGAGAAGCCTATAAGATTGTGTAAGTCTCCAAAACCTTCAGGCAGTTCCCTTGTAAATTCATTCTCATACAGCTGAAAAACAATCAAGTTCTTCAAATTCACCATCTCTGGAGGCAACTTCCCATAGAAATGGTTAGCTGAGATATCAAATTCCTGCAGAAGAGTCAGGTTTGCCAATTTTGAAGGGATTTCGCCTGTCAAATTATTCACGAAAAGCTCGATTTTTCTCAATTTTTTAAGCTCAGAGATTGATTTTGACAATAACCCAGATAACCTGTTTCTTGATAGAGCAATCGCATCAAGCTCTTTCAGATCAAAAATTGATTTTGGAATTTTTCTTCTATCCTCTTACAGTTGGATAAAAACAACCAAGTTAAGTTCTTCAGATTGCCTAGATTTTCTGGGATTTTTCCTTCAATAAAAAAATTATTTCCTAGTCCCAAAGAGATCAATCCTCTCAAATTACCAATCCAAGTAAGAAATTCTCCAGTCAAAAAAATCCCAGAAAGATCAAGCACCTCTAAACTCCTTACCAGAAAAATCAGGAATTGGAGAAATGGGATGGTTGGGCTAAAGATTTCTTCCTAAAGATTATGTAACGGCTACTTTTTTTAATTGTTAAAAAAAATCTCCATGTAGCAGTTTTTGATGTAATTAATGCAATGAAGGACCTAAGTTTTTGATGTAATTAATGCAATGAAGGACTTCAACTTTTCGCTGATCTCAGGTAACTTAAATGGCCTCAGATTTAACTCTAGGTCCTTAAAGTGAAAAAAAAAGTGGACAGTCCTTAAAGGTGAAAAATACTAGATGTTAAGTCCTGTATTTATGCTTTAACTCTATATTTGTTGAACGTACAACCGCAGTTTAGATAAATACAACAATTATTACTTTATCGGATCCGTGGCGCAATGGTAGCGCGTCTGACTCCAGATCAGAAGGTTGCGTGTTCGATTCACGTCGGGTTCAATTCCCCCGATCCAATCACGGATGTTAATTTTTTCTTCTTTCCTGTACCGACATGGTGTTTTAGATTTTAAGAGATTAAACCATTAAATAAGATGTGGCTCTGATGCTACGTGTCACTCTGGTCAGCTTTTTATATGAGTCTCCACTCTCCATGGTCCTACTTTTCTGTTGTGGGCTTGTGGCATTAATAGCATATACTAGCACGACTCGATGATAGCTAAATATTCAAGTTAGCTCAGATTGACCTGTTCAAGCTTTCAGCTAGCGGTTAAATAATTCAAGTTGAGTTTGAGTTTGCTCTAGTCCTTAGTATTTCGAGTTATTTTAAACTCACTTGAGTCGAGTTTTAACCTAGTTAAATTTTACTGAGTGGATTTCGAGTAGCTTATAAGTGTCTTATGTTAAAAGCAACATTAAGATAGAGTATATAATGAATTTAGGTGTTTTGTTATAGATAATTGGGTATTTGAGTTTCGCACGAATTTTCAGTTCGAGTATTGAATTGTTCAACTCAACTCACCAACATCCCGTGTCGAGCTCACTCGAGTCGAGCTTTGACTGAGTTGATTTTGAGTAGTTCGTGAGTTGTGTCGTCTCCTGTATACCCCTAATTTCAGCGTTGATATCGCTAACACATAAGTAGTTGTTGTAAACAGAACACAGACAAGTGGTTGTTGTGAACAAAAAAACACATAAGTGGTTGCTGTAAATAAAACACATAAGTGGTGCTCAGTTGCTCTGAAAAAACACATACTCTTTTTTTTAATTGCTACATTTTTCTTAAATTTTTGTTTCTTTGTAATTGCTATATTGTATAAAGTTTTTTATTTGTGGTACTTGACCCACCAAAAAGTAATATTATTATATTAATTTGTTTCTCTCTTTTGTCACCAAAAAGTTTTACTTTTAGCTTTTCCAAATTATTTTATATTGAATGATGCAAAACGTACCATCTAAAAAACTTGAAAGTAACATTGCCTAAACTCTTGTGCATAACACAATGAATGTAGCAATTAAAAAACGGAGGGAGTAAGTAATTAATTTCTTTACCGAAGTCGTAAACGGAAATAATGTATATAATTGGTCTTGTAAGAAACCGCCTACTCATAATTTAAAATTAGGTGACGGTTCAAGCCCAAATATTAAAAAGAAGATGCACCATCTTTTTTAATATAGTGACTAGTTTAAAATATTTAATGACCAATTTGATCTATTTTGTGGTCAGTTTATTCTATTCAGTGATTAGTTTAATCCATTGAGTTCTCACATTTTTTTAAAAAATTCTTTTAGTGACTAGCTTAATCTATTCAGTAAGATTGCCGGATTATTTTCTAAAATTGTATGATGTACTTCGAGATTCAAAAGAAAACAAAAGGAGGAAAAAAGGGACGACTAGGCTGGTGCGGGATGTATAGGGATAATGTTGGATTAGAATTAGTTGTAATGGACGTGTTAGGAAAATGTAGTTCTCCTTCTGTTTTTTATCCTTCTCACTTTCCTGTGCGTGTCTCACAGTATACATCTTAGAACTTGAATATCTTCCATTATATATTAGTAAAAATTGTAACGATAAAATATTAATAAGGTATCAATTGAGACGAATCATACAAGACCCTACACCACATGACTATATTTTTCTTATAAATTGGAAAAATGAGAAGACTTTCTCTAACTATAAATAATGTCAAGATTACCAGTGAGAAGCATAAAGGAACAGAGGGAGAATTGAGTTTGTATAATTAAATGTTAAATTTAGATCACCTATTCTAATAATTTGTGTAATATATATAGACAAAATTTATACTCATATTATCATGTATCATCTCTAATTAGATAATCTTGTTAACTAAACTAATTGAAATGCTCTATGTGTTGATGTAACAGCCCGTTTTCCCGAGCTGCTAGGTAAATACACTTAAGATTCACTAATCACAATCAATGCTTAATAAGCCTCGAATTAAACATTTACTCGCAACGGAAACGTAACCTAGAAAACGATCTTGGTCTTGTGGGTTATTGGCCCACAAAACAAAATCCTTTATATAAGACTTCAATTACACCGATATCTCGACTAATATTCCTAAATATTGTATACAACGAAATATATCAGAAACTATTCCTTAATTGACTATCTAAAATACAAACTCAATCCATAAGCTACGACGACATCTTTATCTTGCTTCACTTCTGAATCCTGAGCTCACAACACCAAACCTGCAACAATGTTTGACTCTGCCACCCACCAAGTGACAGGCCACAGAAATGACACCACCATCAGCAAAGCTGAGTACACACTGTGTAATAGAAAATACAAGTTTAGGTGTATTTTGAAAACTAACACATAGTTATAGTAACAGATAATCACACTCAACTTAGTTGATATAGTTTCACAAAATCAGATCGTTTGGCATGAACGCGAGTGGAGAGGGGTACCACGCAGTACCAGCTGTCTCCAAACTAGTGAGGGTCGTCACCCAGCCTTTTATTGTTATGCTTGCAAGACTTACCCGGACATGTCCTATAACGCCAGGAATTCGCCCCTCCTGGAAGGCAACAGCTAGGGACTCTACCCGCCCTAACTCGGGGTGCCTATTCATGCCTCACTTTCATATTTATAAATAAGATATTTAATGATTCATACTTGAATCCTCAATACTCATACATAACACCATATTCGACCTTATCTGGTCTTAACTCATATCTGAATCATTTCCTCATTATCATACCAAATCATATTTTGAGAAATATAGTATTTTCGAACGATTTGATAATTGAACAAAATGATACTTTTATAACAATCCAATAGCAATTCACAACTAACTCACAGAGATGTATCTATAATCATGGCCATTACCACAAACGATATATGATATCCAAAATTCAATATAACGCCCACGGGAGCATTTAAATATATTTTGCTGAACCCAAAGGTTACCTCAACTCTATAACAATTATACGAAACCTCCAAGCATCATAACTTGATTTCCCATATCATCTTGAATTATATACGTCTACATACCATTCTCCAACAACCATCTCACGATAACATCAAAATCAATAACCAAACTTAAACTAATTCCCAATTCACAAATTATCAACCTTTAACATTCTAATTTCCTTAATCCTTAATTAATATCTATAACTTCGATGATATTAGCTACATCGACTTGCATCCCAATTCATAATCATAATTCCAAATTATATAACTAAACAAACTAAACATAACTCACAAATGTACCTAAATCAAGCACCTAATTGTGCTACCAACAATTATATTGAGAATATAAAGCTAGCTCGACTCGTAAATAAACCTCAATAAACTGATTTCTATGTTGCACTCAAATCCTTAACCAATATATCAATTCCAACATTATAATCTCCTTCATAATTCCGAATGATACTCCATTCCAAAATCATCCTCCAATAATCACCTCATAACAATAACAATAATAACAAACCAATCTTAATATTCTAATTATCTTCTTCTAACGCAACCATTATGCTAATAAAACTGAATCCCGCAAATAGAAATATATGAAGTCATTCCCATAACTCATAACTCGACTTCATACATATCAACTCCAACTACAATAATTATAACAGTTTCCCAATTCTAAGATTAGTACTTCCCTCACATCATCAAAAACGACTATCCAATAAGAACGATACAACAACAACAATAGGCAACAGCTTCACAGCAACTCCACCACAACCACAATGACAAAACAACAATAACCCAAACAACACTACTACAACAGAGCAACAACAACAACAATAGCAACTCCACAACAACTTCACCACAACAACTCCACAATAACAATAACATAACAACTCCACCTTAATCATCATAATTACTCCACAAGTCCATGTACTAAACACATTCCATTAAGAATCATAATCGTAATGACTTAGTGTATAAGTGTTGTTTAGGTCAAATGAAACATCTCTAATGAACCTTAGCATGTTATACTCATGTAATATACTCAATATACACATAATAAAATACACATCATAAGTAAATTCATTTCATAGACATGCTTTACACTAGAAAGAAACAATCACCTAACTAGAGGTATGGAAATCTCTAGGGTAAAACCAAACTAAGTGTGTACCTTAACTAAGGATGCTTAAAGCCACGAAATTCCTTAATCCACTTGGTTAACTACTCCTACAGCTTCCCCAGAATGTATAAAATGCTAAAGATTAGTTTCAACAAGCTTATAGATATTAAAAACTAAGCTTAAATACAAGAGGTGTAAACTGTTGAACTTACAGCAACTTATGTGATCTTTCAGCAAGGTTTTCTATATGAGTTTAAGGTCTAAAGATTGGAAAAAGCTTAACTACTTTGTATGGATGTTTAGAAGAGTTATATGTAAAGAAAATGGGTGTCCAAGAGGAAGAAATAAGAGAAAAGAGACGAAAATCCAGAACAGGCTTTTATAGTCTGTTCTGGCGGTACCCCCAGGGGAGGGAAACCTCTCTGGGCAAGGTCGGTTTCTTGGAGTTTTTGGGTGATTCTTGCTTGAGGTGTTAGCCTAAGGTGTTGGCTTTCATGCATAAAAAGTTCTTTGAGAGATCGACACTTATAGCTGTAAGCAGCTTTCTTTGAGGATAGGTCTGAGCTGTAATTTCAGCTGGCCAGGTTTTACTATGTAAGCAATTTACCCATTGAGCCACGTAATTCTTGGGATAAATGACCATTTTAACCTTAAGACATCCCAAGCATGTCATATATCAAGTTTGGTTAGGTTCTGAGCTCGGATTCAATCCCGAAAGGCTCTTTAACTGAAGTTCATCGTTACCGATAAAACAATCTCCAAACGATTTTCATAATCTTAATGTTTAAGGCTCTCAAGGACTTTCTAACTTATCTATTGGTTTCCAAAGCCTTCTTACCAATAAGAATGATGGTTCTTATCCTCTTTGACCTTTCTTAACCACTTAAGAATGATGATGCTTATCCACAAGCTTTCTTAACCATTAAGAATGATGATGCTTATCCACAAGCTTTCTTAACCATTAAGAATGATGATGCTTATCCACAAGCTTTCTTAACCATTAAGAATGATGATGCTTATCCACAAGCTTTCTTAACCATTAAAAAGTATGCTTATCCACAAGCTTTCTTAACCATTAAGAATGGTAATGCTTATCCACAAGCTTTCTTAACCATTAAGAATGTAATGCTTATCCACAAGCTTTCTTAACCATTAAGAATGATGGTCTTATCCACTTTTAGCTTTTAAATAAAGGTTCTTAAAAACAGGGCTATTAACATACTACCACCCTTAAAATAAGTTTCGTCCTCGAAACTTCAAAACATAAACTCATAGATCAACCTTAAGTGTCCATATATCAAGTACTACAGCCTCCAATAGTCCTTATATAAATTTCTATGAAAAAGTTCTCAAATATTCCCAAAATAGATTTCAAATATCCTCAAATTACAACTTAATTCCATACTCTTATTCCCAAAGTTTACAGAAATCTAGACTCTTATTCTTATTCTATAGCTCAAAACTTGAACTCTAATTACCAAGTAACAGACACACATTCCCAACGATCTTTTACCCTCGCTAGTAGCCAACTAGGCATACGGTCGCAAGGTTGCTCTGATACCATTTGTAACAGCCCGTTTTCCCGAGCTGCTAGGTAAATACACTTAAGATTCACTAATCACAATCAATGCTTAATAAGCCTCGAATTAAACATTTACTCGCAACGGAAACTAACCTAGAAAACGATCCTGTGCTTGTGGTTATTGGCCCACAAAACAAAATCCTTTATATAAGACTTCAATTACATCCGATATCTCGACTAATATTCCAAATATTGTATACAACGAAATATATCAGAAACTATTCCTTAATTGACTATCTAAAATACAAACTCAATCCATAAGCTACGACGACATCTTTATCTTGCTTCACTTCGAATCCTGAGCTCACAACACCAAACCTGCAACAATGTTTGACTCTGCCACCCACCAAGTGACAGGCCACAGAAATGACAACACCATCAGCAAAGCTGAGTACACACTGTGTAATAGAAAATACAAGTTTAGGTGTATTTTGAAAACTAACACATAGTTATAGTAACAGATAATCACACTCAACTTAGTTGATATATTTTCACAAAATCAGATCGTTTGGCATGAACGCGAGTGGAGAGGGGTACCACGCAGTACCAGCTGTCTCCAAACTATGAGGGTCGTCACCCAGCCTTTTTTGTTATGCTTGCAAGACTTACCCGGACATGTCCTATAACGCCAGGAATTCGCCCCTCCTGGAAGGCAACAGCTAGGGACTCTACCCGCCCTAACTCGGGTGCCTATTCATGCCTCACTTTCATATTTATAAAATAAGATATTTAATGATTCATACTTGAATCCTCAATACTCATAACATAACACCATATTCGACCTTATCTGGTCTTAACTCATATCTGAATCATTTCCTCATTATCATACCAAATCATATTTTGAGAAATATAGTATTTTCGAACGATTTTGATAATTGAACAAAATGATACTTTTATAACAATCCAATAGCAATTCACAACTAACTCACAGAGATGTATCTATAATCATGGCCATTACCACAAACGATATATGATATCCAAAATTCAATATAACGCCCACGGGAGCATTTGAATATATTTTTGCTGAACCCAAAGGTTACCTCAACTCTATAACAATTATACGAAACCTCCAAGCATCATAACTTGATTTCCCATATCATCTTGAATTATATACGTCTACATACCATTCTCCAACAACCATCTCACGATAACATCAATAAATCAATAACCAAACTTAAACTAATTCCCAATTCACAAATTATCAACCTTTAACATTCTAATTTCCTTAATCCTTAATTAATATCTATAACTTCGATGATATTAGCTACATCGACTTGCATCCCAATTCATAATCATAATTCCAAATTATATAACTAAACAAACTAAACATAACTCACAAATGTACCTAAATCAAGCACCTAATTGTGCTACCAACAATTATATTGAGAATATAAAGCTAGCTCGACTCGTAAATAAACCTCAATAAACTGATTTCTATGTTGCACTCAAATCCTTAACCAATATATCAATTCCAACATTATAATCTCCTTCATAATTCCGAATGATACTCCATTCCAAAATCATCCTCCAATAATCACCTCATAACAATAACAATAATAAACAACCAATCTTAACTATTCTAATTATCTTCTTCTAACGCCAACCATTATGCTAATAAAACTGAATCCCGCAAATAGAAATTAATGAAGTCATTCCCATAACTCATAACTCGACTTCATACATATCAACTCCAACTACAATAATTATAACAGTTTCCCAATTCTAAGATTAGAATTCCCTCGCATCATCAAAACGACTATCCAATAAGAACGATACAACAACAACAATAGGCAACAGCTTCACAGCAACTCCACCACAACCACAATGACAAAACAACAATAACCCAAACAACACTACTACAACAGAGCAACAACAACAACAATAGCAACTCCACAACAACTTCACCACAACAACTCCACAATAACAATAACATAACAACTCCACCTTAATCATCATAATTACTCCACAAGTCCATGTACTAAACACATTCCAATAAGAATCATAATCGTAATGACTTAGTGTATAAGTGTTGTTTAGGTCAAATGAAACATCTCTAATGAACCTTAGCATGTTATACTCATGTAAATACTCAATATACACATAATAAAATACACATCATAAGTAAATTCATTTCATAGACATTCTTTACACTAGAAAGAAACAATCACCTAACTATAGGTATGGAAATCTCTAGGGTAAAACCAAACTAAGTGTGTACCTTAACTAAGGATGCTTAAAGCCACGAAATTCCTTAATCCACTTGGTTAACTACTCCTACAGCTTCCCCGAATGTATAAAATGCTAAAGATTAGTTTCAACAAGCTTATAGATATAAAAAATAAGCTTAAATACAAGAGGTGTAAACTGTTGAACTTACAGCAACTTATGTGATCTTTCAGCAAGGTTTTCTATATGAGTTTAAGGTCTAAAGATTGGAAATAAAGCTTCTACTACTTTGTATGGATATTTAGAAGAGTTATATGTAAAGAAAAGTGGGTGTCCAAGAGGAAGAAATAAGAGAAAAGAGACGAAAATCCAGAACAGGCTTTTATAGTCTGTTCTGGCGGTACCCCCAGGGAGGGAAACCTCTCTGGGCAAGGTCGGTTTCTTGGAGTTTTTGGGTGATTCTTGCTTGAGGTGTTAGCCTAAGGTGTTGGCTTTCATGCATAAAAAGTTCTTTGAGAGATCGACACTTAGTAGCTGTAAGCAGCTTTCTTTGAGGATAGGTCTAGCTGTAATTTCAGCTGGCCAGGTTTTACTATGTAAGCAATTTACCCTATTGAGCCACGTAATTCTTGGGGATAAATGACCATTTTAACCTTAAGACATCCCAAGCATGTCATATATCAAGTTTGGTTAGGTTCTGAGCTCGAATTCAATCCCGAAAGGCTCTTTAACTAGAAGTTCTCGTACCGATAAAACAATCTCCAAACGATTTTCATAATCTTAATGTTTAAGGCTCTCAAGGACTTTCTAACTTATCTATTGGTTTCTAAAGCCTTCTTATCCAATAAGAATGATGGTTCTTATCCTCTTTGACCTTTCTTAACCCTTAAGAATGATGATGCTTATCCACAAGCTTTCTTAACCATTAAGAATGATGATGCTTATCCACAAGTTTCTAAACCATTAAGAATGATGCTTATCCACAAGCTTTCTTAACCATTAAGAATGATGATGCTTATCCACAAGCTTTCTTAACCATTAAGAATGTTGATGCTTATCCACAAGCTTTCTTAACCATTAAGAATGGTAATGCTTATCCACAAGCTTTCTTAACCATTAAGAATGGTAATGCTTATCCACAAGCTTGCTTAACCATTAAGAATGATGGTCTTATCCACTTTTAGCTTTTAAATAAAGGTTCTTAAAAACAGGGCTATAACAGTTGATGTCAAAGCTTTACATAAAAAAGGATGTAAATAACTAAATAAGTTTTAAGAAATATTAGAGGGAACGGTTGCGTTTCTCTTCTTGAATTGAACTTATTAAACTGGATTAAATTTTGTCTTGAACAAGCCTGATTTTATCATATGTTTACCCCTATAGTGGCTATAGACCTGATCATCCTTGGAAAAGAAACTTTTAGGTAAAGAGAAAGCACCATAGTTGGAGAACGTCAAGATCAAACTTCTACGAAACTAGAAAATTCTCACAATTACGCTTTCCCTTATAGTGTTTTACTTCATGTAATTCACATACATTAAAAAATAGAAAATGGATTGTATAAGATTTTATTTCATGACCACAAGTATGTAAATTAAAAATATTTTGGAAAATTCCTTGGACAATTAATGCTACCATTTTAGACGCAGGTGAAGATCTTAAATTTTTTGAAGAAGTTCAAATCCATCATAATTATCGGGAAGCTAATGCTGCAGTTGACTGGTTGACTCATAGGGGACACTCTACAAATAATCTTACATACTGGTTTGAAATTTCTAATTTCCCATTCTCTGTAATCATCCGAAAGGATGCTTTAGGGTGGCCCACTAGGTGGAATCCTTCCTAGTTTCTTTTTTCCTAATTAAAAAAAAAACAAGTATGTAAATTAAAGCATTAACCACCAAACCAAGTTATAATTGTTGTGATCATTTGACATTTTAAAGTTGAATATTAACAAGATATAATAACCTAGAGCATAGCTCAACCTGAAAACTAGTTTTATGTAATAAGATATCTCTAATAGTTCAACGACGTCTTAAAATTGAGTTTCATCTTTGACAAGTTGGGATCTTCTTTTATCTCCCAAACTTGAAGCTAAAGGTAAATTGTGAGTTTCATTACTTTTCTGAAAGATACAAGATCCACTATAATTATCCACTCATACTCTACGAAATAGGCTATATTTTTAAATTTACTATAAGTGAAAATACAAGATTTATGACATATGCAACCATGAATTTTCTATAATGAAAAAGTTATGAAAATTAAGAAGTAACTTACCTGTAACAGTGAGCATGAAACAAGCTAAGAGCCTAAGATAACAAGTTTTAGATGGCCCAACATGTTTGACTTTATGAGAGAGAAGTATGAATTGATGAGCTTAAGATTCGAATATTTCCTAATTACTTATCTCAGCTCATTTGGTTAATGCATTTGGCTAACACACTTTTATTTATACTTGTACTTACGCAAACCGATGGCTACATTTCCGGCATGTTGCCTGATTATCCGAAATAAAAATATCGATCATTGTACCTGCACATTTGTAATATGTGCTATTCCGCTTATTCATAAACGTCGTCTTCCTAAGGATGAGGAGCTAGCTCATGTGGTAGAGCACTCCCCTCTGATCTCTAAGGTCAGGGGTTCGATCCTTACCCCAGCATTATGTTGTGGTATTTTCTTAGCATGCTTTGCATGCATTACCAGCCAATGTGCTGGTAGTTCCTACAAGGCTAGTAGCCTTGGTAGGGGTTAGCCCTTGGGCTGACTTAATTTCCCAATCAAAAAAAAAAAAAAAAAAAAAAAACGTCGTCTTCCTGGCTAATTTATCTAAATGGTCTAACATACATTAATACTACTTCCTCAATTTCATAATACTCGCTACACTTTTCATTGTAGAAAGTTTCACATTACTTGCTAGTTGATACACTTCATTTTTGGCCAATAAGAGCATCTCCAATGGTTGAAAAATGGGACTTGCTTGTAATTTATAAAAGTTTCTAGCTAGTAGCTCAACCATTGGAGTAAAACAAGCAATATAGCTTGGGTGAGCAATGTTGCTCAAACAAGCTATATAGCTTGCTTTAAAAGTGGTGGGACCCATTTTGTTGTATTACCAATGATAGTCAAGGATAAGAGCTTAGTTGGCAAGTGGGGCACAATTCAAGCTATAACTAGTTGTTGCTTGTCATTAGAGTAGTATGTAGCTTAAATTTATTATAGCTTGAAAATCTGATGTGGCATGACAAGCAACACAAGATTGTTGCTTGCCATTGGAGATGCTCTAAACTCTCTTTATCTATCTCCACTCACATGAGTCCCTTCTCTTTTTACTCTCTACCTCTCTCTTCTCCAAAAATTGCCTAAAAATTCGTGAATTGAGAAGTGTAACAAATAATATAAAACGGAGGAAGTATTAAACATTAATATAAACCTAAATAGAAGTGTATTAAGTTGATGGAGTGCAAGCGAGGCCAACCTTGAACCTCAACCTCTTCCCCACTTGATTGAATTGAAGACTCCTTGCTCAAAGATATTCGTTTGTACGTTTACTTGAGATAAGAGAAAAACATTTTCGTTCAGATCCATTTTGAAAAGAAGAAATGAGGGGTATATAAGTATAAAGCTAATATTAGTATATTCCCTCAAATCTTTTTCATAATCCTGTGATTGAAGCGATTAAATTTCTTTCTTTTGGCGGGACGAAGCATTTCCATTTCTAACAGAGACACTTTAATTAGATCCAACAGAAAATTTGGCATCAACAATCATAATATTTCTTCTGTTATTTATACAATTGATTAACTTGGAACAATTCAGATTCCAGGTTTCCTCCCAAAGCATTTCCACATGACTCATTTGGTTATTGTGACTTGTGAGCTTTGCCAGGTTTATCTATACAATGTTCATTTCAGAACAGATCAAAATCAGATGCAGAATTTAGGAACACATACATTCCTTCAAAGTAGTTCTCCATAACCAGAAAACTACAATTCATGAACATCACATATTAATCATAGTAGAGGCAAAAACAAAGGCTTAATTTTGAGTAGCCTATAGTTTTCACCCCTCTATACTATACATATCTACATACTAGTAGTAGTTACTACATTAAAATGTCACAAACTTATTAGAAAATTACAAACCAAACACTAGAAGATCAAACATAACATACCCCTTTTTTTTATATATTCAACTACATAGAACTAGAAGTATTTGATTTGCCAAAAGATGACAACTTTTCATTCTCAATTAAAACTACCAATCTATATACTACTACTTGTTACTTACTACTAACTAGAGTATGTTCTCAATCAAACAAATGAAAGAGTTTGAGTTTTGATTCCTGAGCTAAATTGAGTTTGAAGTGGGAAACCCAAGTTGAATAATCAATCAATTTGCATAACCTTGACATGTCCTTTTTTATGCTTCTTGAAACCTTGAACAAAAGCATTGACAATATTATGTTGAGATTCAAGGATCATCTCATTCCTTTTCATCTCCATTTCCATCCTATTCCTTTCAATCTCTTGCATCATCTCCATCTTCATCTTCTCCATCCTCACCAACCCTTCTCCTAACATCTTAATCGACGCCACCATCTCTGTCAGCACCGCATCACCACCTCTGGCTCTCGAACCTGAACCCGAACCCATCCCTCCTCCCCTCTTAGAAGAAGAAGAGCCATTCAAAACCATCTTCGACGACGAATCCTCCCCAAATCTCTCCCCAACCCCACCACCTACTACTTTCCTCTTATTAAACCCAGACACAAAACTCCTCCCACTTTTACCATAATCAAACCCACTTCCATTCCCAGTTCCACCATCATAATCATAGCCTTCATACTTAGACTCATCAAACAATCTATCACTATGATTCTTGACTTTAAATTTCACACCACTCCCAGTTCCAGTATTTTTCCCCATTCCCATCAAAATCTCATCAAAATACTTGCCTAAATCATCTTTCTTCTTCTCTTCCTTGACAAAACCCCCATTATTCTCCTTCATCACATTAACATTGGGATTATTATTATTATTATGATTATGATTATTATTAACAACAAGACTAACAGATCCAGATGCAGATCCAGATCCAGATCCAACCTCCATAGCATCCATAAGATCGAAAAACACCCAAGAAGAAGAAGGAAAAAACCTATTACTCACAAAATTATTATGACAAGGAAGAGCACCAATACGTTGCTTTTCCGCTCGATAACGCTTTCGTAGCTTCTCCATCTTATGTCGACACTGCGCCGACGATTTAGGCGGAGATTGATCAGGACAACGACGATTAACTTCATCAGCTACAGCTTCCCAATCAGCAGTGCGAAGATTCCGACGACGAAGAGAATACCATTTATCTTGGTAAACATGAATTAAAGCTAGGGTTTCATCTTGTGTCCAACAAGGTGCCGGAAACTTACGAACAACGGGAGGTGGTGGATTTTCCGGCGTCGGAGTTGGATCTCCGGCGGAAGGAGAGAGAGAAGACATGATGGTAAATTTAGAGGAGAGAGAAAATTAGGAGGAGGAGAGAGAAAAGTAAAGGAGAGAGAAAGAAGGAGAAGGTGAGGAGAGGAAGAGGTGGTGGGTGGATGCATTGATAAGATTGTGAAAGGGAGGAGAGAGAAAGATGAGGGCCACCGGGTGAGTGGGTGGTGGGTGGGGGAGAGGTTAACGTGCGCAGTGGGTGTAGTGTAATACGTAAGGTGACCTGGAAAACTTGTAAGTTGTAAGGTGTTGTTGAGGTGAGAATTGAGGTGTTAGGAGTCTTAGGACTTAGGAGTTAGGAGGAGTCCAACTAATTAATAACTAATAACTTTGCCACCGTTACTTGGTTGGCTTGGGTTTGGTTTTTGGTTTTGGTTTTGGTTTTGGTTTTGGTTTTTGGGTTTGGTACTTTGGTTGGCCTACCACCCTACCTTCTCTCTTTGTCTAGTTCTATCTTTCACTCTTCTTAACTCCTACAATTCAACCACTCTTCTCTTCTCTTTTGTTTTATTTGCATCTTTCTCCTTGGTTTGGTCCCCTCCCGTTCTCCTCTATTTGTTTCTTAAGTAGTTAATCATTAAGGTTTTATTATAGGGTACTTCTATATTTTTATGAACAAATTCACAAGAATAATTATTGACTATCTTCTACGATTAATTCTAACTATGGATTACTTTTTTATAATCCAACTTATAACCTCATTAATCCGAAAATACTCCCCATTAACTTGAAACTTGTTGATTCGGTAAAAGTAACTTTCCCTTCAAAACTGAACAGAAGAGTTAATGGAGGAAGTTAATGAGCGTGTTTTTTTCCGCCTTATTCTAGACAACTAATCATCACCTACCATGAATGTTCTGCTGTAAAAAAAAAATCAACTCTTCTTTTTCTTCAACACATCAAGGTGAAGCTGAAGGTGATTGGAGATTTCTTCGCTACTCAAGGTTCTGCCATTGTAGGTAAGAAAAGTTTTTTTAAAAAAATTCTTCTTCTTAAAGTATTGAACTTTGAATTTGAGCACGAAAACTCTCTGAATTTTGTTGTATTAATTTAATAATTTTGGTGTGCTGTTAAATTTCTAGGTTTAGTCGATAATTATGGCATGTACAACTGTTTGTATAAGGATGTGGCATGGTGGTCAATTTAAGAAGAATAAAAAGGGAATAATGGAATTTGTGGGAGGGGATGCTAGGACTTTTCAGGTGGATGCAAATGAACTGTGTTGGTTCTATTTAGAGATTTTGGCTAACAAGTGTGGCAAATACTCTAGTATTTTAGAGATTTATTATTTGGCCCCCCATTTTGAATCATTTGACAAGGGTTTGAATAGGGTGTATAATGACTCGGAGGTTAGGATTATGATAGAGATTGTGCTTAAAAACATGTGTATTGGTTGCTATGTAGTTCATGGGGTAGATACACAAGAGGTAATTCTTGAAATTGGAGGAGACACACAAAGCCAAACTAAGGTCTCAACTTTAAGTGAAGGAAGGGATATTAGACCCAAAAAAATTACCCCTATCAGAGGAGGAAGAAGGGGCATAAAAGTCCAATGGTCCCAGAAACACAAAAAGTTACCCCACCAACTAACCAGTCAGCAACTCAGAAAGAATCCCTCACTTTACCCAAGCAGAATCTACTGCTACACAACAAAATGAACCTCGTACTCATGTTGACTCATCTACCTGGATAACACCTTCACAGAGACTATAGATGGCCAACAGTGCGGGTCAATCTAGCCCACCCCACCTTGTGGGCCGTGTGGGCCGAGTCCCCTAAAAAGCCTGGTCCAGCCCAGCTCGAACCGTGAAATTTGTGGGTGGGTCGTGGACCAGATTTTTTGAGCCTAACCCACTAAAGCCCGCTAATAAAATCGTCCAGTCCGGACCACGAAATCGGTCCCGCCCGGCCCATGAATCGGACCAGCCTAGTCCAAGTAAATATTGAACCAATTGTGTATATTTTAATCAAATTGTATATATTTTAATCAAATTGCATATATTATAATTCAATCAAATTTTAAAATAATGAAATTTCATGTAACAATAATGAATAATTTGATTGTATATTTTTATCAAATTGTATATATTTTAATTCATTTTAAAGATTTTATATAACAATAATGAATAATTTCAATCATTAAATAATTTTGAAAAACAATTCTCATGCCGGTCCGTCAGCCCGGTCCATCCACTAGACCCACGAACCGACAGAACCGCTTGATTTTTCAGCCCGCAGACCAGCCCGCACAACCCATGAATTTCACGGTCCGATCTTGGGCCGTGAAATCTCACCCCAGCCCACTACGACCCACGATCCTGCCCGCACCAGTGGCCATCACTAATAGAGACTATATTAAATGCTGGTAATCAATCTCAAACTGAACAAAGCCAACAATCAGAAGCTGAACAAAGCCAACAATCAGAAGCTGAACAAAGCCAATAGCCTGAAACTTAACAAAGCCAATAACCTAAAACTAAACAAAGCCAAATAAATCATTCTTCTGAAAACTTTGAACAATTGAACCCTGATGAGTATTTTGCTTGGTATGTTCCAAGAGGTGAGGAACCTATAGATTGGGATGAGTTTTTTCAAGGGTGTGAGCCTGATTATGATGACATAGATCCAAAAGATGCTGAATTTATTCCTGATGGTGAGGATACATCTAATGTTGAGACAAAACTAGAAGAGGAAGATATTGAGGGATTAGATGGTGAAGGTGAGGAAGATATTGAGGGATTAGAGGTAGGATCTGATGGAGGGGATGATGATGAGGAATGGAGGGTGGTCAAGGATTAACTCGGGAGTTGGAACAGTAGGATAGTTGGGATTGCAAAACAAATGCAAAATGAGGTTGCATTAGGTAAGCTTACTGGACAGTAGAAGCAGAAAGGGGGTGAGCCAAGTGGAGCTGAAGAAACCAACAATGATTTCCTAAGTGAATATGAAGACACTAATGAAGAGGCAAATACACCAAGTTCAAGTGATGAGGACAGTATAATTAATTAGCAGAAGAAGGAAGGTTAGGGTACAAGTTGTGGATGAGAACACTGATTTCAACACTTTGCAATGGAAGGTTGGCATTAGGTTGCAAAACAGAGATAAGTTTAGGGATACCATAGTGAGGTTTGTAGTCGCATAAGGAACTTGTTTATTGCAGTGAGTGACAAAAAAGAGGGCAGAGGTTAGGAGCAAAGTGTGTAAAAGGTTGTCCTTTTAGGATCTATGCAAGTTGGGACAACAACAAAGCATGTTTTGTAGTTAAGTTAGTCATATATGAGCATACTTGTAATATAAACATGGAAGCAAATAGGCAATTGAAAGCTTCATGGGTGGCAGAGCAATTTTTTTGAAGTGTTTAAGAGTAGACCCCATTGGCCTGCTATAAGGACATAATTGAAACAGTAAGAAGAGCTTACAAAATTCTTGTGAAGAAGAATTTGGTCTACAAAGTGAAGTATTTATCTCACAAGAAGCTTCGTGGCAGCATGAAAGACCACTATAACTAACTTGGGAGATACTTAAAAGCACTCAAACAAGCTTCACCTAACAGTTGCTTTAAGCTGGAAACTAATCCAAACTAGGAGAATTAATCCTCCTGTTTTCAAAGATTTTTTTGTATGTTTTGATGGTGTAAGAGATGGTTGGGTTGCTAGGTGTAGAAAAGTATTGTGTGTAGATGAGTGCTTCCTAAAAACCTTCTTGGGAGGCATGCTACTGTCTGCAGTAGGTCGTGATGCTAATGACCAAATGTATCCTCTAGCCTGGGTAGTTTGTGAAGGGAAAAATAATGAGAGTTGGCATTGGTTCATCAGCGAGCTAAGGAAAGTCATTTGAAGCATTGATGGTGAAGGCATTACAATAAGATTCTGATGAATATAAGGTAAGCTATCTTACATTACTTTGTACTTCCACATACCTACATTCAACATATCCTAACCATGTTGTGCATACTGCTTTAATGAATTTGTTGGCAAGGAATACTCAATGCAGTTCGTACTATCTTGCCTGAAGCAGAACACGGACACTATGCACGCCATATCTTTGCACTATGGCATAAGAATTACAAAGGTGATGAGTTCAAGTGTATGTTTTGGAAAGCTGTTTGGGCATACAATGAGGTAGATTATTAGGATGCACTGGAGAAGATGGGGAAAGTCAGTCCAAGTGCAGTTGAAGCTTTCAAAGGACATGATCCAAAGTGTTTTTGTAGAGCATTTACAAATACACTGACTAAGTGTGATGTTGTTGTGAGCAATATGGTAGAAACCTTCAATAGTTATATACTTAGTGCAAGGACAAACATTTGAGATTCATGCTTGAAGACCTTAGGACATCACTAATGCAAAGACTCATTATTAAGAGAGAAGAGTTGGAGAAGTACAAAGGGAGTATTTGCCCTAGAATTCAAGCAAAACTGGAAAAAGAGAAGGATTGAGCAGCTTCATGTTATGTGATGCCTTCTAGCAAAATGGTATTTCAGGTGTCTCATAGGTTAGACACTCTGACAGTTGATCTAACTAGGAGAGTGTGTACATGTAGAAAATGGAAATTAACTGGAATTTCATGATGTCATGTTGTGGCTTGCATCTTTTTTTGCACCAAGAAGCTGAGACTTATGTCCATGAATGCTACAAGAACGAAACAAACTTGATGTCATATTCAGTTGTCATTCCCCCATGTGTTGGGGAAAGGCACTGGCCAAGAGTTGAGTTTCCAATTGATCTACCTCTAATTAAGGTTGGTCCAGGTAGACCAAGGAAGAACAGAAGAAAGGATCCACATGAAGATCCAAAGAAACCTAGAAAGTTAACAAAGTATAGGACTCAGATGACTTGTAGCTTGTGCCACTCAACACAACACAACACAACACAACAAAAGAAGGTATCCTGAAAAAGGTAAAGAAGTCCAACCACAACCAAAAAGAGGCAGAGGCAGGCCAAAGAATGTTGCACATGGATCAATGGATGACTCTCATGCTATGAGCTTTGACCACCACAATCTCTCAGCACAACCCACACTCACTGGCAAAGGAGGGAGAGTTCTGTACAGAGGAACAGACAGCAGGGGTGCTAGCACCAGTAGGGGTGCATTCACAAGCAGAGGTGCTAGCAGCAACATAGGAGGTGACAGGGGAGCTAGCACAAGCAAAGGTGGGAGTGGTGCATCAACCACCACAAACAGAGGTGGGAGGGGTGCATCAAACACCACAAGCAGAGGTGGGAAGGGTGCATCAGCCAGCAACATCAAGGGTACTAAGGTACTAAGCTTCACCTATTCACAGCAGCAACACCTTTTTTTCATAGTTTTAATCTTATGTCTGTTTGTTTTGTAGTTGGCAAAGGGAATTGGAGTGAGTACTAGCACTATTGCAGGTCATATGAACATCACTCATCAAAATTAATCAGTTCATGTGGAGAAATTCAAGTTGTGTTCTAGTGTGTTATTGTTTTTATGAGCATCATTTTGTTCTAGTTATGAACTTAGATATTTTGGACTAGTTGAGCTGTTTGTTTTTGAGCAATGTAATGAAGTTTATATCATGGAAAAATTGTCCAAAAATATGCAAAATTTTCATATCATATCATCATGCCATTGTTTCAGGCAATAATAGTTACATAGTAACTCAAAAGTGTTGTCTTCGTGTGCTAATACATGAACTAATTAACAGTAATCAAAACCCCTCTAAATACAACACAACATACACCAAATAAAACCCAAGAAAAAAAAAGAGTGCAGTCATTGCATGCTTTTCCCCCTTTGAATTTTTTGAAACAACCATCTTTATCTCAGTTAGGGCATCCTCTAATTATTTTCTCTTTTTTTCAGCCTCTGCACTTTTCCTTCTATAATCTTCTTCTCATGTAGTAATTGGTCAATCAACATTTCCTTTTCTCTACTATTGTCTTCGACATCTCCCATTTGGTTTTCATCTACCCATAAGAGAAAACCATAATCTGATTTCTGCAGCATATACAAAGCATAATCAAAACGAAATTCAAATCTTTCAAAATAAACTTCGAATTATAGTTGTACTTACAGGCCACAACGTACATACATAGAACTTTCTTCCATAATTCAGACCCATTGTTTTCACTATCCTCAATTTCAGGGGGAGTATTATGAAAACAAAGTGTAACTCTCTCAGCAGAAGAGCCAGAAGAAGACCTCCAAGAAGATGATCCAGAAGCAGATTTCATGGCAAGTTGTTTGGGGGAGGATTCAATTCTCTCCTTTCTTCCTATTTACCGTTGCGTTTTTTCAATGGAGTTAAATAGAAGATTGAAAAGAAGAAGTCATGTGAGGCTCACATGATTAGGTAATCGGTTATAATAGGTTGCAATAGGTTACTAGAGTATATATGATTAATGAGGTTATAAGTTGGATTATGCAGGAATAACCCATAGTTGGGATTAATTATGGAAGATGATCAATAGTTTGGATTGTTCCTGTGAATTATTCCTACTTTTATATATTTTACTTCATATTTTATCCCTATGTGTTTTTTGTTCTACATAGTATTCTTTAATTTTTTTTAAAGATTTCTATCGTATATAGGGACTAAAGGTGTACAAATTAAGACCAGGATCAGAATAAGGCCGATCGGTGAGGTGAATTCCGGTTCCAATCGTGTCTCTCCATTTAAGGACACGGTGATGAAACATACCACAGTGTTAATTGGTCCGATTCAAGAGGAGAACAATATGAAAATTCATCCCAAAACTATTTCTAAAAGTGTTGAAATTATTTTTAATCTTATTTTAAAGGCCAATTAATTATTTCTAGCCCATAAATAATGTTTTGAGCCCATTTCTTTGAAAAAACCAAAATAATTAATTATCCATGATAATTAATTATTGTATTTTAATAAATACATGCTTTCAAAGGTATCTATACTAATATATTAAAAGGCGTGCGTAAACCAGGAACGGTGCCACGTGGCGCTCTCCCTAGGGAGTTTTAGATCATGTAATCCATGTACAATAAAAAAAATTTAGAAATTGCATAGTATAGGTTTTGATCCCGTGACCTCAAGTTCATGCAATAAAGTTTTAACCACTAGACCAAGTAGTATTTAGTGCTATTATATCAAAGTACAATATTAATAAATGAAAATTTTCTTACCCGGGGCATAGCCCGGGCCTAATAACTAGTTTTTATAATTAAAAGGCATTATGCGTCACACAGAGTCGAGCGCATGACGCACTCCTCAGCGTGACGCACACTGTTCTTTTCAATCTTTTTTAAAGCGTGTATAACGTGTACGTAGTTGATTGGGCATGAAGGGAGCCTATGCCAAGCGCTGTAAAAAAAGAAGAGTACCTTCCCATCTAGGGACAATTTGAGCAACGTGATCCCCTTACTTTTGTCCCTTTTTTTGAAAGTGTCACTCGAATCAAGTTGACCGACAAAAGATTCTTACCTATTTAAAAAATACTAAGTAAAATTACATAAATATCCCACCTACTCGTACTTCTAAATTTTAGATATAGAAATTGTAGTAGCTATTTAGACATTCACTGTCTGTTATTGACTGCAGTTCATAATAAAATGTGTCAGGCATGAATTAGAAATGCCACATCTCGAATACGTACAATCTTTGTGCAACAAAAGGTATTTTTTTTAAATAAAATGTTACTAGTATTAAGTCGTAAGGTTCAAATATTAAGTAGTGATTTTTTCACATAAAAAAAGTTAAAAAAAGAAAAACGACGACTTAATTTCAAACATATATGACATAATATCAACAACATTTATTTGCGAAAATGTCATTTGGAATACAAATTTTGCACATTTATGAGATGGATTGATGCTCCCTCGACATGAATCCAAACAAACTATGGACTATACTTTGTCGGACTACCACAACTCATATTTTTCTTTACTAAAACATGCATTTTCTTGGCTAACCAAGAGCTATGCAAAGCAAATTTGTTAAGGTTCCATTATTTATAGAGGAGAAAACAAAACCCGAAGAGAAAATATATTTCCAAACTAACTAAGAACTTTCTTTACTGGAAAATACATTTCCTTGGCTAACTGTTGCCACCAGCAATCAAAGCACATTTGCTATTGGCAAGGTTCCATTTACAACACAAACCAAATACAAGGGAAGAAAAAAAGCAAGGAGAACTACATTTACACTGAAGAGAATAACAATTATACAATTAGCATTGTTAGAGTTCACGCCACTTACAAACTAAAACAAAGTAGCTCATTAGGTTTACAAAGTGGTTATTCACTCTCCTATTCTCCAATATGAGACATCTCTGATCACTTTGCAAACAAGGGATCCATCAACATCTAATTCACACCTCAATAAGCTTGCTCATGCTACTAGATGGCTGGTGCAAAGAAGTGAACAGCGGGTCAGTGATTGCATTTGTCGCGATTCAAGAACATCATATACATAACTATATGAAAATTAAGCTGCAATTAAACATATCACAGTCTTAACTCAAAGACTATTTTGAGATCAAGCCAAAAACTTCAAGCATTAATTACTCAATCTCTAGATTTCTTTCCACTAGCCCAATATACAGCAATCACAATACAAGACTGGTCACAGCGAGTTTACTCCTATTAGTTTCAGCGCAAATCTTGACTGTAAATCATGTATGTATTCATCCAAGTCAATCACACAAGCTAGGAATGCCAGATCCAACTTGCAATAATAATATACATACCCCATTATCCCGTGTTTTATTACATCTACTTTTCTATTAGAAAAACAAATTGATGACCCAAACACAACGTTGTTTAATCTGTGTCATGATAAATGTTAAACTTTGTGTCATGATAAATGTTGCAACTAATCTGAGACAAATAAATATTTTAGATTATTAACTTATGTATTGACTTTCCAAGTTAGAATAACTTCAGAAAATGTGTTCAATCATACAATTTCCATGTTTAGATGTAGCACATGAAACTGACCTTGGGAAAACATGTTCAAACTGACAGGTGAATGAAACTAAACCACTAAAACTCACCAGTATGTAGATGTAAATTACTAACTAAAATTTCGTTGTAAGTCTCTAATTAGCATACCTTCTTTCTCATCGTTTTGTTTTGTATTTCTGATTTGGGAACCACTGGGAATGTCAACAAGGCTGCCTTTACATACATCAATCCAAAGACAATCTGCTACTCCATTGATTTTAGCACACTCTGCTGCTTCGCCCTTGATATCGTACCACAAAATGCTATGTTCACTCTTGTTTGTCGTCCTAAGCAAAACCTTATTCTTGAGACGACAGTATGCTATAGGTGAGACTCGTGATGATCTAACGACCCTTGAATCCGAAATTTGAAACAGCTTAACCCAAGACTCTGTAACACCATACTCCTTCATGATCCATATATCAACAGCAGGTTCCTGCTGATTCTTACTTGAAAAGTAAAGACTTCCATCAAAAACTCCGAAATCTAGGATTCCATCTCGTATCCCTTTAATGTAGTCCGGGAATGGGAGATCAGAAGTCCAACGTTTTTCACAAAGATTGAAACAACGAATGTGATAGCCTTCTTGTGGACGCCAAAACTTCCAATGAAGCAGGTTGTTGTTTAGAAGAGCACCATTCTCACGATCTCCCATTGCATCCCGAGGTGGACTCCACTCGATCATTTCCCAGGAATTTGCTCTCGAGCTATAAACTTGAACTATCCTATCGACTTGATGACCAAGAAATCCTCGAGAAGCAAGACGGTCAACGATTCTAACAACCTTGTAATCATCATTTTCAGAATCATACCCAAACCCAAAGTTGAGAGCAGCATATCTTCTAGGCGGAAGCAAAGTAGAGAGTTCGCGGTAGCTGCCAGTTGATGGATTAAGAAGGAAAAGACTGTAAGGCCTATGACTTTGGATGCAAAGCAACCCATTGCAAGATCCAACAACAGACGGTTTGATCCCAAAGTTCGGCAGCTTGATAGCAGGGCATTCTGGCAACTCCAAATTAGATGAAAAGAGGCTACAATCATTTTCAGTGAGGATGAGAAGGTGATTGGTGATGGAGGAGAGGGAATAGTGCAGATGAAGGTGGATGAACTCATGGCTTGAAATCAGTGCTAACCATGGTTTCGAAACACACTTGAAGCGCATAAGAGATTTTGCAGGCAATCGTGGGAGAATACCATTAGTTATTATCTCCAATGGAATAGTTGCCATCAAAAATCTTTTCTCTACCTTATCAGATTTAATGGAGCTTTAATATCCAAATGATGCTCTATGAACATATAAAACGTATAATCTAAGTATGGGAAAATAAACAAGTGCTCTAATATTAGATTACTCAGTGATATTGGTTGGAGTCTAATTTAATGGACTATTAAACACCAACATTTTCGTGATAGATCAAGCATGAATGGTTTTTTAAAGACTAAGACAAAGATTGACAGATGCACATAATAAAATATTCCAAGTTCCCAGCTAAAACTTAAGCATCTTATAAAACTTTGCATTAATTAATGTTTTAGGCTTCTAGCTACAGCTTAATTACAACCACTTTCCTTGACAATGTGTGAGGTTATCATATGTTAAACATTTTATTATACAGACTTAATATCATTATCATCATGTTCTCGCCTGTAGTGCTAATAGACTTCAAAGCGCAAGTGCTCACTAAGAATGTACGAAATTCATTAAATTATTAAACATAGTGAATCACTTTATGCATTAAGTATAATTTTAGAGAGTAACAACTACTTTCCAGTTTCCATTGTTACAGTACTCTAAATTTTTTTAAATTAGGTTCTCCAGCTTTCTGTACAAGAAAAAGGAAGTAATATGTGCGGTATCTCTTTTTCACCCTGAGCCCACTGAGTTTGACTATGCTTTAACCACAATTTAGCCTTCAACAAAAAGTCAAAAGCTAAAGGATGGATTTACTAGTAGCTTTTTGTATTGCCTTTCGACTTTTGCTTTCATTTTGCACTATACAAACAACTCTAACAATTATTGTATTGATTTTACCCCTTTTTTTTAAAAAAAAAAAAAAAGAAACAAGCTAATATACTAAATATGTCTATAAAGTATTAACACCCAACAATCAAATGGCCAATAAAATGGCTTGTTAAATGTTTAGGTATATATGATGTTTGACATAATTCTCAAATTTCTCCTCACATTTGGGAATTCTTCATATATGCTTGAACTTTGACTTTGTGCTCAAAATACCCTTATTATTGATGGAACCCTATCGTCATTAGGTTTTTTCTTCTCTCTTCTCTCTATCTTCATATTTTTCATCTTTCCTCCCGCCATCCTCCCTTGACATCCTAAACCTTCAATTTTTCCTCTCTCCTTACACCTACGTGCTTTTCTCTCTCATCATCATCATCATCTTCATCTTTCTTCATGTTCATTTGACAATCAGTCATAGCAATTTCGATGTCTCACTAATCCTTTTTCAACCCTTCTTAAAATCCTCATATCCATCTTCTCCCTCTCTCTCCTAGCTTCACAACCCCTTCAATTCATTGCTCCTTGATCTTGGAATATTATTCAAGCAAAACCCACAAACCCATCCCTCCAACACCGAGAAGAAGAAAATAAAACCCAAGCCAAGTTTCTACCCTAAATCCATGAAAATGGAGTGTAAAACCCGTTTCTAAAAACTAGAAAATCCCATGACAGATTAAACAAGAAGAAGAACACAAGTCAACAACAACCATCATTAATATTAGGGAATTTCACAAAGAGAGAATTAATTTCACCATCATCATTAGAACTTCACAAGATGAAGATGGGGAGTAGAGAGAAAGGTATGTAGGTGGAAGGAGAGAGAAAGAAGTGGAAGTTTAGGATGTTATCAATGAAGAATGGTGAGAGGAGGGATGAAGAAGATGAGGATAGAGAGCAAAGAGAGAAAGAACCTCTGCGTTAGAGCTCCATCAATAGTAAAAGTATTTTGAGTATAAAATCAAATTATCTAAAGTATTCTCCAAATATGAGGGATAATTTGAGAATTACGTGAAATTTCATAGATACCTCAAGAATTTTTCCTAAAGGTTAAATCAGCCAAGTACTATAGCCAATAGTTAAATTGTCAAACAGTGGCCTTATATGTAATTTTTCACAATCACTTTTTCAGGTAACTATTTAATTGTTTAAATGTAAAAATTTATAAGAAGTTGATATTTTGAAATATACATCACGATTCACGACGAATCTAACAAAATCGCAATTTACTCACTTGTTTAGTATCAGAGGAAGTATAAATTAACAGTAAATGTTATAGATTATTTATTCATGTCTTAAATAGTGACTGACAACTACGTAATCATCACTCATCAGTCTTATAATAAAACCCAAATTCATACCAAAAGGCAAAATATCATTTTGCAGGACATAAATTAAGCAAGGCTGAAATAATATTTTGCCTTTTATACTGTAAAAACAAAAATTACCACTTGATAGGTTAACAATTACCCAATAATGATAATTAATTATACTGTAAAAACAAAAATTACCTGAATAGACAAGAGGTAAGAAATGATTGCTTAATCTCGACGGTATCTACGCCTCTATTGAAACTTGAGAATTGGATTGGAGAAGAAGTAGAGATTCATATATAGAGCCATTTTAATTATTGCAAGTCAATGAAAGAAGATATGAAAAATCTAATTCAATTCAACTTGAAGAAGACGTATATACTACTGTACATAGGAGAGAGATTCATATGAAGATATTGCAGTACAACTGTACAAGTGTACAACTGTACAGGTGTGACATTTCGGGCTTTTGAGTTTTGACTTGGATGTCATTCTTTTTCCTTCTTATTTTAGCCACACATGAGGGGAGATACCGGCCCAGAGGATGGACTAAATCACTAAACGTGCAAATTAGATAAACATCATGTGTTTCTAGAGGTGTCAATTCAGTTCAACAGTTCAGTTATGGTTATAACCAAACAGTTCAGTTGATATCAGTTCAGTTTGTATCAGTTGAAATAATTAACAGTTCAGTTCAGTTAACAAACTTTTCAGTTCAGTTTAATTCAGTTTTTTCCCTTTCCATTTTCAGTTCAGTTCAGTTGCAGTTTAAATCAGTTTTAACCAAACAGATAAACCAACCAACGGTTGAATCCATAGCAGTTAAAATTTGTTGCGGTTATTTTCAGTTTCGTTTCGGTTTATTTCAGTTATTAACGAAAACCACATAACTTCGACGATAATCGCATCGGTTCGGGTAAAAGTTAATCACACTCTTGTATTTGTTCGGGAAAAATTGAGCTTTGTGTCGATTTTGGCCAAGTGTTTTTTCGGGTCCGGTTAAAAATTAATGCAACAAATAAGTGTTGTCGACACTTCCACAATTGTCTCAAAAAAACAGTTGTACTTCATAAAAACGTGAATGAAAGTGACATTGGTAAAAGTGTACTTTATTACTGACATATATATGATTTTGAATAAGACAAATCTATGTAAGTCGGTATTCAAACTTTTAGTTGTATGTAAATCATATCATATTTGGTTTAAAAAGGATGTCTCATATCAATATAAATTATTATAAACTTTCTCAAAAGACGAGTTATACGTTTTAAAAAAGTTGATTATATTAATGTCTTACTTTTAGTGTATTAGTTCAATGGATTAATATATCTATATAAGTCATTAAGCTCTATGTATTTGAAAATTGAAAGCCTATAATCGACGTAAAATAAGTTGATTATGGATTAGCTCAAGCTATCTATGTGAATCGATAAGTGAAATCAAGATAACAATACTCCATTTAAGTTAATCGTTAACGAGTTATATTCAATTTGAAACTCACGTATCTTAGCCAAACTAAAAGAAATTACAATTGATATTAGATTAGATGAATGTATCAATGTAAGTCGATAAAGTAATTGAAACTCAAAACGTTCACTTAAATTGAAACATGTTGTTATTGGAATGAGTGTATCAATGTAAGTCGATAAACTAATTCAATATAATAACAGTATAATACTTAAGTTAACCATCTTTAAGTTGAGTTCAATTTGGAACCGAAACCATCTAATTCAGTTACAACAAATGTAGAATGATGTAACTCGGTAGATTGGTTAATATAACAGTACTCCATTTAAGTTAATCTTCTATACGTTAAATTCATATTGAAACTCAAAACATCTATTTAAACAGTACCCTAAGTTTATTTCAAGATAATAATAGTATTCTACTTAAATTAATCATCTTTAAGTTGAATTCATTTCGGAACCGAAAACATCTAATTCAGTTGCAACATATGTAGAACAGTATAACTCAGTAGATTGGTTCAATATAACAATGCTTCATTTAAGTTAATCGTCTCTAAGTTAAATTCATATCAAAACATTTAATTTGAATTGAAACAAATTAATTTTGGATTAGATCGATGTATCGATGTAAGTCGATTAGCTAATTCAAGATGGCGTAAGTTCGTTAAAGATAATGAATAATATCAACAAATGTATCAATGTAAATTAATTAATTAACTTAATAGAAGATAACAATACTCTATCTAAGGTAATCGTCTTTAAGTTAAATTCATTTCATAACCCAAATCATCTAATTGAATTGAAACAAGTTAATATTGGATTAGATCGATGTATCGATGTAAGTCGATTAGCTAATTCAATATGGCGTAAGTTCGTTTAAGATAATGGATATTGGATAATATCAACAAATGTATCAATGTACGTTAATTAATTAACTTAATAGAAGATAACAATACTCTATCTAAGGTAATCGTCTTTAAGTTAAATTCATTTCGAAACCCAAATCATAGAATTGAATTGAAACAAGTTAATATTGGATTAGATCGATGTATCAATGTAAGTCGATTAGCTAATTCAAGATGGCGTAAGTTCGTTTACGATAATGGACATTGGATAATATCAACAAATGTATCAATGTAAGTTAATTAATTAACTTAATAGAAGATAACAATACTATATCTAAGGTAATCGTCTTTAAGTTAAGTTCATTTTGAAACCCAAATCATCTAATATGCGTTGAAACAAGTAGTTAATTATTGTTACTACTCCCTCCGTTTCATATTAATCTACACACTTTGACATTTTACACTATTCACAAATTACACTTTGACCCTCGTTTGTGATTTATACGTGAATAAAAACATAGTCATGTGAGATCTTGTTAGATTCGTCTTAGTATGTATTTCATTAATATGTAATTTTTATAATTTTTACAAATACAAAACTAAAGATATATGTCTCCAAAGTTTTACATTGGCATGCGTGAAAAGTGTAAGTGTGTATATTAAAATGAAACGGAGGGAGTATGTCGTAGTAAACCTTATTGCTTATTAGTAAGATACTGAATGAAAAGTGAAAATTCGTATATGTAGTATACTACTACCTCCGTTTCTTTTTAATTGTTACACTTTGACATTTTACACTATTCACAAATTGTACTTTGACCCTCGTTTGTGATTTATACGTGAATAAAAACATAGTCATGTGAGATCTTGTTAGATTCGTATTAGTATGTATTTTATTAATATGTAGTTTTTATATTTTTTACAAATACAAAATTAGAGATATAAAGGCTCAAAGTAGTGCATCGACATGCGTAAAAAGTGTAAGTGTAACAATTAAAAAGAAACGGAGGTAGTATAAGCTAAGGTCTAGGGGTGTAAGCGGATTGTGAAAAGTCCAGAGTCCAATCAAGTCCAGTCCAAACTTGTCAGATTGGATTGGACAGAAAAGTTTTTGGACTGGACTCGGACTCAAATTTTCGAGTCCAACTATTTTCGGACTGGATTTGGACTCACCCCTTTGGAGTCCAATAAGTCCAGTCCAATCCAAAAAAAAATTATATATACTATATATTTAATATATATATATATATATATATATATTAAAAAAATTAATACTATTTTTAAAATTTTAGAGTTTTTAATCTTCCATCTTTATGTACTTCACTTGGCAGTTGGCGCTACATAATTTCACTTGGCGCTACATAATTTCATTTGGCTCCAAAACTTGAAAGGTAAAAGTGAAAAGGCAAAAACCCACTTTACTATTTTGGCGCCATTGTTAAAAAACTTGACTCATTGATTATCAGTAAGGCAATAATCCTAGTTCATTAGTCCTAGTACATTAGTCCTAGTATTGAGTACTTCTTTAATACAGTACTAGCCGCATAACACTCTCTCTCACTTAACTCCTCACTCTTTCATTTTCTCTCTATTTTCTCTCACAGATTCTTAGTCTCTGCTTAGTGTTTCCTTTGAAGTTTCAACTTCGATCACGATTCACGGTATGCATCTACTTCAACTTCTTATTCATAATATTTTACTTTAATTTAAACTTTCAATCTAATTTTTGGACATTGATAATTGATTCAGATGTCAAATGCTCAAACATCTCATTCTGTTCACATTGATCTGGACGAAATTCCAGATCTTTCTACTGCACCCCAGGAACACAAAACATTCAGTGTGAAGACAAAGAAGAGGCAAAATAATCATTGATAGGTACTTAGAAGAAGATACAGAGGAAGATTCTGAGAAGTTTGATATCTTAGGTTGGTGGAGGACTAATAGTGCAAGGTATGCTGTTGTTAGTAAGATGGCTAGGGATGTGTTGTCTAAGATAAGCTTGGGAGATAAAGATGGAAGTCAAGGAACAGAGGCTGAAAGTTGATACTTGAAGAACTTTGTTTATATACTTGATGTAATGCTTAGTGTTAGATCTAAATATCAGGATAACTCTAGTTTTCTTAGAGTTCATGTTTATATTTTTCAATTTTTTTTTTCAGATTTACATATCTTGTTGTTATTTTTGTTTGATTTTTTTTCTCCGCAACTAATTATATCTGATCACCAATTCTTACTCTCCTTTTCTTTCTTTCTTATTTCTCTTCTTTACAGATTAATTTTTTATCTCTTGGTTTCTCTAGTAATTGTTTGGGAAAGATAAATGATGGATGGAGTTGTTTTTTTCTAGTTTTCGGGTTCGTTCTATTTTTGTTCAGTATTCTCATTTCTTCTTTAAATTTTTTTTGTTCTTTTTGGGGTTTCTAGAGATTAAGTTGAATTCTTGTTTTATCTATAAATGACATTAATAACTGGTATTCGTTTTATATATGAACGGAGAATAAATAAATATGATGGACTTTATATTTTGTTTTTTTTTTCTTAACTGTATGTTTTTGCTTGATTTCCAGATCCACTTAAATAAATATGGTGGTTCGTGTACAATTAAAAAAACAGTTTAAAAACGTTCAGTTTGAATCAGTTTCAGTTCAGTTTCAGTTTGAATCAGTTCAGTTAATTCAGTTAAATATTCAGTCCAGTTCAGTTGATCGATCAACTTTTCAGTTTTTTGCAGTTATTTTCAGTTACAGTTTGTTTTAGTTCAGTTGCAGTTCAGTTTTGGTTTTTCATTTACAGTTTATTTCAGTTTCAGTTTAGTATTTTTCAGTTGATTTCAGTTACAGTTACTCCCAGTTCAGTTTAATTCAGTTTAAATTTCAGTTTGTTCAGTTCAACCAAGAGTTTATTAACCAAACTGACAGCTCTATGTGTTTCACCATAATTAAACCATAACCCCCTGACTAGAATATAACCACTCCTAATCAACTCTCTCCTCCCCTCACCTCGTTCTTTCTCTTCCACACATACACCATATGCGACAAAACAACCACCACCAGACACCGAACTACAACCACCGACCACTACTCCACCTTAACATTGACCAAGCTCCACCTCACCTCACTATCTCACTGCTTCACCACTTCAGCAAACCCAACACCATCATCTTAACCACGTAGGAACGAAAACTGGAAACAATTAAATCTAACTTATTTGATAACCGTGGTGCGAAAAAAATCACTATCCTAAAGTTGAATTTGCCCTGTAACAATACACAGACTCATAGCAATCAACCTCCAGGGATACACGGTTTCTGCGTTTCCAATGTTGATGGAAAAACAGATTGAGAACGCTCTTGAATATTGCCCAAAATTTGAGAAAAGAAAGTGTTTCGTATTATTTTGTGTGTCTAATGAAACCATAAACATCGGAATTTATAGAGAGAAGAAAACCAGAAGGAGGCTGAAAACTTGGATAAAAACGGTCACTTAGTAGGAAGAATAATGACAACATTTATGACATGAAATCAGGAAAAACGGTCACATTAAGGGAGAAATTAAGGGGGAAAACGGTAACTTAATACTGGATTAAAACAGTCATAAATCTGACATAATGTTGACCCAAAAAGTTAATTAAGTTAAGTTTATTCCCCAAAGCCCAAGACCCATGGCCTTGCTCGGGCAGACGACGCGCGCATGTGTTAACTCAACTCACCACATACCCACTAAAAGTCTCACTATTACACAACTCAAAGGGTAGAGGAAGAGTAATGGTTATTAGCCTTTACACTCTCTTTTATTCTTTCAATGTAGGACAAGAGACTCTTCACATTCTTTTGAATCAAAATTTTGAGTTTCTAAAAAATCCTAGTATAAACTCCAACAATCCCCCACATCATTTAAAAGAAGAAAACATAAAGAAACAGGGCTGAAAACAGATGATTTGGGCAATAGTTACTGAGTTTTGAAGTATCAATGTCTTATGGAATTGAATTGACACTCAGTGCATACAAATATGTTTTACTATCGTAAGAGGTAGATTTCTCTTTCAACCTTTTACGAAGTTAGCAAAAGCATAGTTGCACACTCAATCTTTTTCAAATCAAGAGACGTTCTCGCAATTATAATATTGTGTGCCCCGCAATCAGCCTGGATTCTCATGAATGCTCTAGAGAGCCTAAGTGTAATATCCCGAAAACTTAAACTTGCCTAAATTAATTAATAATAATTAGTGATTAAAATTTTCCTTTAATTATAAGGTATGACTAAATTTTGTTGCTCTATACCCATGTAAAGTGATAATTAATTCGTTAAATAAATATATGTTGCAAATAAATACAAGTTATGTTAGATTAAATAATTATATTAGTTAAAGCAAGAAAAGAAATAATAAAATTAACCAATAAAACTTTACAAACACTACTAAGCCAATAATGTTGGAACAAATTTGTTAGTATTAGAAATAAAAAGGAGAAAAGAAAACGAAAAGAGAAAAGAAAAGAAAAGGAAAAGAGAAAAGAAAAAAAAAAGAAAAAGGAAAATAAAAACTCAACAACAGAATATTGTTTCATCAAACTTTTCAACCCATTTTCCTATTTTCTTCACCCAAGTACCCGACAATGGAGTTTTAACTCCACCCATGAATTGTTATTCACAAACAAATTCTTCTTCAATTAAAAACCTCAATCCAAATCAAACCCATTCTAAAATCTAATTTTTTTATCAAAACAAACCCACCCAAATTTCAGTTTTCTTCATCAATTCAACCCACCAAATTCATGAAATTTATCCCCCAACTATGCCTATAAATACTGTTAAATTTAGGTTAATGTTATGTCTCTCATCTCATTCATCAATCAAGTATATATATACATCCTGCATCTAGAGACCTATTAGGGATAACATGCTATCCCTCAAGTCTATTTTAAACCTATAAAGATAATTCCTAACACCCTCCCTCAAGTGGGAGCATGCAAATCACGAATGCCCAACTTGGACAATAAAAATTCAAACTGAGTCCTACCAAGTGCTTTGGTAAAAATATCGGCCAGCTGAAACTTAGTAGGAACATAGGACGGACTCACAAGACCTTCAGTCACAGCATCACGAACGAAATGACAATCTGCCTCAATGTGTTTTGTACGTTCATGTGGGCAATATATAAGGCAGATTGGCTATCACAATATAATCTCATTCATGCAGGATGTTGAATTCCAAGATCACCTAATAACTGCTTCAACCACTTTAATTCACACACAATAGCAGCCATCGAACGATATTCTGCCTCTGCAGATGATCGATAAACTGTAGGCTGCTTCTTAGTCTTCCAGGAAATAGGAGAATATCCCAACAATACAAACCACCCACTCACAGATCTCCTAGTAAGAGGACACCTACCCCAATCCGAATCACACCATCCCTCCAGGCGGAGATCACTGTCAAAACGAAATAATATGCCCTGTCCAGGATTTTTCTTCAAATATCGAACTACGCGTAACGCGGCCTCCCAATGAACCACCTTAGGCACCTGCATAAACTGTGATAAAATGTGAACATAATATGCCAGATCAGGTCTCGTAACAGCAAGATATATCAATCTGCCCATCAATCTACGATATTTCTCCGGATCATCAAACATAGGACCCTCTGCCACAGCCAGCTGATGGTGCTGCACCATAGGAAACTCTACAGGTTTCGCCCCAAGTAACCCTGCCTCCGCAATGATATCCAATGCATACTTCCTTTGACTCATAAAAATTCCCTGTGGCCCCCTGGCAATCTTAACACCAAGGACATATTTCAAAGCTCTCAAATCCATTCATTTTGAAACATTTCCCAAGGTAAGCTTTGAAGTTCAGTAAAGCTTTTTGATCATTTCCTGCAATAATCATGTCATCCACATAGATGAGAACATTCAACTGAATATTATTCATAGTAAACGTAAACAAGGAATAATCAGAATAGGTCTGCTTAAAACCATATGTTTTCAAAGCAGTGGCCAATTTTGCAAACTAACATCTAGGTGCCTGCTTCAAGCCATACAATGATTTCTTCATCCTGCACACTAGATTAGACTTATTTCCCTGAAAACCAGGTGGATTTTCATGTACACTTCTTCCTCAAATCTCCATGTAAGAAGGATTATGACATCCATCTGATGAATGTCCCATTTCTTGACTGCATGCAACGCCAGGAAAGTACGAACAGTAGTCATTTTTGCTACTGGGGCAAACGTTTCGTTATAATCAATCCCTTCCACCTGATGATGGCCAAAGATAACCAATCGTGCCTTCAGTCTCTGAAGGTTTCCTTTCGCATCATATTTTTCTGTATACACCCACTTACTCCCCAATGCCTTTTTTCCTGGAGGAAGTGGCTGTAATTCCCATGTGCCCTGATTTTCCAGAACTTGTATCTCAACTCCCATGGCCTCACGCCACCCTTCATGTTTCATGGCCTCTTTAAATGATTTTGGAGGACTCCCTGTAGTTAGAGCAGCTAGAAACCTGCGATGGTTAGCAGAAAACTTTTCACAACTAACATAATGTGTAATAGGATATGGGGTACCTGAGGACGTTGTCGAAGCAAGTGCCTGAGTTGATGAACTTTTCTTTTTCACTACCGTATGAGTAACAAAATCCTGTAACTTTTTATTCGGTATTTTGGTTCGTTTTCCTCGTCCCAAATCCTCCACATCTCCTGTTCTACACCCTCCCTGGACAAGGGCCGGGTCATTTCCCACGGTAGGCGCCACCTCCGGCCGCCCACCGTCCGTTGGAGGTTCCGCCAATCCCGGCGTCGCCCCACCCTCCTGATCTCCAAGAGGACCAACCGCCGGTCCTGGTGTGTCCACAAGAGGCATACTCATTTCTTCCTCATAATAAACCACATTATCAGGAACTGCAGGTGACACAGGTACAGGTGCAGGCTCACTAAAGGGGAATTTATGTTCAATGAATTTCACGTCACGGGAAACAAAGTATTTCTGGGTGTCTAAATCATATAATTTCCAGCCCTTTTGAGTATAAGAATATCCCAGAAACACACACCTTCTGCTCCTACTAGCAAATTTATCACCTCCATGTGAATATTATAGGCATAACACAAACACCCAAAGATCTTGATATCAGTCATGATAGGGGGCTTATCAAACAAGCACCCATAGGGGGTTTTATAATTGAGGACGACAGAGGGGGTTCGATTTATCAAATGACAAGCTGCCTGCACACAATCCCCCCAAAATTTCAAAGGAAGATTAGCCTGAAATCTCAATGCCCGGGCAACATTTAAAATATGGCCATATTTTCTCTCCACTCTACCATTCTGTTGGGGGTTTTAACACATGATGTTTCAAAGATAATTCCTTGTTGCAAAAAATATGGTTTGAGGCAATTAAATTCTGTGCCATTATCACTGCGCACATATTAAATTTTCTGGTCAAATTGGCGATCAATCAAAGCCACAAAATGCAAGAACATTGTTTCAACCTCCAATTTATTATATAGCAAATAATCCATACAGAACGAGAGTAATCATTTACTAAAGTAAAAAAATAAGACGCACCACAAGTAGACTTTGTTCTATAAGGACCCCATAAATCACAATGAACTAATTCAAACATCCGACTAGCTCTACTATTACTCCTAGGAAAACTCGTTCTAGGTTGATGAGCACGAAAACACACATCACACCCATCTTTATTGCAACTACTAACATCAGAAGGACTCACACACGGTAAATGCCTCAAAACTTTCTCCGAAGAGTGACCCAAATGCTTATGCCAGATATCAATAGATGCCAAGCCCTCCACAACATTGATCTTTACCTTTGGAACACCCCGGAAAAAGAAAAGTCCATCTTCCCGCTCACCCGCTCCAATCAGCATCCTCGTCCTGCGGTCCCGTAATACACACAATGTTTTAGTGAACTGAACTATACAATTTGCCGAATCTACTAACTGCGGAATGGAAATCAAATTACAATCCAGGTTAGGAACAAATAAAACATTATATAGTTTCAGATTTCCAGGAAGTATAACATCTCCCTCGTGGGTAGCTTCTGCCGAACTACCATCTGGCAAACCAACTGGACATCCAGGAATTTTCCGTGCAGCACATAACTGCGAAAACTGGCCTGTCACATGATGTGTGGCACCCGTATCAATTATCCACAAACACGCACCAGTCATACGATTTTGCGGTTTAGGCATGTTCAGCAAGTCTAAGAGATTCTGCCACTGGTCAGGCGAGATGCCTGCCAATCCTGCCCCAGCAGGGTCGCGCGGAATATTGGTTTCTGTAGATTCTGTCATGGTTGTGAAAAAAAAAAATTTCGAAGATCACGTTATTTTTGGTTTTGTTTTGGTTCGAGTGGTTTAGGGTTTCAGTGATTTGATTTTTTTTCTTCTCGTCGATCTGTTTGATCGATTCTAGGTCGTGGGTTGAGAGGATTTTTCTCAACCTCTGGCTCTTGATACCATGTTAAATTTAGGTTAATGTTATGTCTCTCATCTCATTCATCAATCAAGTATATATATACATCCTGCATCTAGAGTCCTATTAGGGATAACATGCTATCCCTCAAGTCTATCTTAAACCTATAAAGATAATTCCTAACAAATACCCATTATTGCCTCCCTCAAAATCACCACCACCACCATTCCACTGTCTTCTCCGGAGTTGCACCACCATCGCCGGAAAAGGTCACCAAAAACGCCCCAAAACTTCTGTTTTTTCGCAACTCTCTCTTTCCTTTTTTTTTTCGGCCACCACCACCCTCGTACCACCACGGCGCCGCCGCATTACCTGCCACACCAAACCATCACCGCGCCTCCTGTGTGCCACCACCACACCACCTCGCTTGCACCTTCGCTCGTCCCCTCCTTCTTTCGCCTTTCTCTTTATTCTCTCTCGCGCCCCATCTCTCTCGTGTTTCGCTCTCTCTCATCGTGCGCCTGCGAGCCACGCCATAACCGACGAAATCCCGCGCCCCTAGCCACACTGCAGTGCCGCTGCCGTCGGAGCCTTGACTCCACCGCCGGTCATTCTCCTTCCTCTTCCCTGTTTTCGTGCCTGCTCAAATGAGCATAGGTATGAAAATACCTCTTCACGTATTTTAAAACTTTGGTTTCTTTTTTGTAGTTTAAGCCCAAGTATAAGTGTATAACTCATTGTTAGCTAATTATAACATGGGCTTAAAATCTGACTTTAATTTTAGTAAAACCCACTAATAAGATTCATGTACTTAATTTGTTAGATTTAATGGGCTAATTAATTAGATTACTTCTTTAATTAGTTGTTCTAATCAAGCAACAAGCTGTTTTTTAATTAGACTAAACTTATATTAAGAAAGATGCTTGGACTAATATTGTAATAAAAAACGAATTTGACTTTTATTAGGCTAAACTAATTAATAATCACTGATTCTTGTAATATGAAATTTGAGTATAATATCTAGTTATCCTAACGTAAAATTACTCTCTAAGCTTATATTACAAATATTCAAGTCTTAGTTATGATTATGTTTGAGCTAATTAATATTATGGTAGCAATCACTTTAGCTTGGTACTAGTTAGGTATAAATTATAATATGAGTTGAATAAAGTGATTATTAGTAATAATAGTTCCACTCAAGTTTCTAGTGAATGAAATATTAGCAAGAATAACAATTAAAGTATGATCACACATATATGGTTTAGATTACAAGAATAAAATAGTTATAATATGGAGCCCTTGATTACGAAATTAGTATGAATCATGAACCACAAGACTAATAGTCACTATTTTAAATTATAAATGTATGACAACTATTTACGATAAACATATAATATTACGAATTGACGAGAAAACTTAGTAATAACATCACTTAGTAATTATCAATTTACTCCTGTAATCTAAATCACAAATGAATATTAGTAATTTATGATTAGTTGGGCCACGATAACTTAAATTATTATAAAACTTGTTGAAGCTTAGTTACTTATTAAATTGAATAAGGTACCTAGTAGTATAAACAAATGATAAGTTAAATTATAATTCTATTAAATATTAGTAACGTAATTAAAGTTAATTATAAAAGCTTAAAAAATGAATCTTTGTAACGTCACCAACGATACTCCATAATAAAAGTAACACTAATAAATAAAGGTCAGTTCTTAAAATAAATCGAATATTTATATTTTGTTGCGTCATTTCATGGTTAGATTAAACGGAAAGGATATTACAGCCTCCCCCCGACTTTCAATGTTATTAAGCAGGAATCCAGGTAACATCTATTGCTAACACCCACGATCCCCTTCGAAATGTGTTTATGAAATGATGTTTATAATTATGTTAAGCATTTTGCGATGTGATTTTTATATGGATTGCGGGATTAAATCGCCTTCGAATGATTTTCGTAAATGATGATCTTATGAGTTATTGATGCTCAAGTATGATTCATGAAAGATCTATGGCTTATGCCGATAAATGCTAAACGAACGAAACATGATAAATAAAAGTGAAAGAGGTTATGGCAGTATAATGTTACGCTTATCTACTTTATGGTCATGCACGTACCTTCGCACCCGCCGTACACCCGAAAAGGGAGCTGGGCTCCTTGTGGAGTACCGCATGCTATTTTGGTGCGAGCATGTATCCAAAAAGGGAGCGGGCTCCTTGAGAATCATCGCATGGTGGTGTATCCACAATAGGACTGGCTTACTTGAGGATCATCACATGGTGGTGTACCCAAAAAGGGAGCTGGGCTCCTTGAGGGTCATCACATGTCTCTACTCGCCAGTTACCAAGCTAAAAGATGAAAAGATGATGGGAACTATGAAGTATCGAGATGCTATTCATAAATGTTTACTTTGCTATTATTTCATTACGAATTTGAAATATGTTTTACTATATTCTCTTCTCCCTGTTTGCAAATAAAATGAATCGAAATGAATTTACGTTGTTAGGATAGTATGTTGCTGAGCTTCGGCTCATGATGTTTTGTTTTCTGTTTTAGGTATGAGCATAGCCATTGCAAGTGTGCTGTTAATAAGGAACATGTTCAAGGGAAAGTGTGCGGTATCTGGTGTTAGAGAAATTATTATTATTCGAGTCGAGTATTTGTGTATAGTTATCAAGGGCTATTTAAGGTTGCATTGTATATATAGGGCCATATCCCACAGGCTTAAATTCCATTTCTGCTGCTAAGTATGAGCAATTGTGTTTAATTAAGGTTATGAATTTTCGGGGCGTTACACTAAGCCTTTGGACTCTCATAGGGGATTGGGCGTAACCCTCACTTTCACATAGGTAAGTTCATCAATTTGTACTGTCACAAACCACCTCAAATAAGGCTATGAAATTATTAAGAGCTTTATGCTCAACCTTACACATATCACAGTAGATTAAAACAAAATACTACATCACTTTTATTAATAGGAATGATAGTCGTACACAATAACTTGAGTTCTTTTGTGATTTCATTTGACCCTTTGAACTTAGGAACTCCTAAAAAGGGTATCCATCACAATTCACTCCACAATAAGCTTTAAACCCATTCTTTGTGCTGACTCCAGCACCATTTTTCTACAAAGACCTTTGGTGAGAGGATCAGCAATATTCCTCTATGATTTTACATACTCGAGTGATAAAACATTAAATCTAATTAGATTTCTAACTACGGTATGCCTTAAGCGAATATGCCTTCTTTTCCCGTTATAGGCTTGATTATTCACTACCCCAATTGCTGCTTGTGAGTCACACCACATAGAAACTGTTGGGAGCTAGCTTCCCCCGTAATGGAATATCAACAAGCAAACTCCTTATCCATTCAGCTTCTTGACCTGCCAATTCTAAAGCAATAAACTCATATTCCATTGTAGATTTGCAATACATGTTTGTTTTGATGATTTCCATGATATAGCTTCCACAAGAGGAAAACATAACCGCTAGTAGATTGAATATCATCATTATCCGACACCAATTAGCATCACAAAATCCTTCAAGAACACAAGGTGTCCTTTGATAATGTAGACCCCAATTGATAGTGCCTTTTAGATACTTCAACAATCTAATCAAGGCAACCCAATGCTCCCGATTAGGATTGTGAGTATATCTGCTCAATCTACTAACAGCATAAGCTATATCAGGTCTAGTATAATTCATCAAGAACATGACACTACCAATTATTTTTGCAATTGTTCTTGTGATATACTATCACCTTTATTCTTTTTCAAATGAATACTAGAATCATATGGGTTTTCAAGGAACACAATCAAATTGATAAACTTCTTTAATATTTTCTCAATATAATGAGATTGATTTAAAGATATCCCATATGAAGTTCTAGTAATCTTTATTCCAAGAATAACATCGCCTCTCTAAATCCTTCATCTCAAAAAAAGAATTTAGGGAACTCTTAGTTGCATTTACTACGTCTATATTGGTCCCAAAGATCAACATATCATCCACATAGACATATGAAAATATAACCAAGTTCATCCAATTTGGAATAAACACAAGCATCTGAATCATTTACCAAAAAAACCATTTGAAGTAATAGTTTGATGAAATTGATCATACCATTGTTTTGGTGCTTGTTTTAAACCATACAAAGATCTAATAAGCTTGCATACCTTGTCCTCTTGACCAGGAACCTCACATCCTTTAGGTTGCTTCATATAGATCTCCTCATTTAATTAACCATCCAAATATATAGTTTTCACATCCATTTAATGCACAATTAAATCATAAATAGATGCAAGTGCAATTAAAGGTCTAATGGTGGCTACCTTGGTCACATGAGAATAAGAATCAAAGAAGTCTAAACCTTATTTTTGGCGATGCCCTCCAAATACAAGTCTAGCCTTATACTTGACTAAGGACCCATCAGGCTTGCATTTCTTTGTAAAGATCCACCTACTGCTCAGGGCCTTACAACCTCTAGGAAGTCTGACAAAATCAAGTTTATTACTCATAATAGACTCTATTTCACTGTTAATAGCCTCTAACCAAAAACTTGAGTCTACCGATCTCATGGCCTCACATATGTTCTCGGGTTCTCTTCTAACACAAAGCATTGATATCTTGCTCATCTAAGCACTCTTTCTCAGCTAGAAAGGTAGTAATAAATCAGGTTCGAAACTGGACTTAGTTCTAGCTCTCTTACTCCTTCTAGGTTTTAAGGTCTCACTAGATGATGCAATGTCATGATGCAAAGTAGAAGAAGATGCAGCAGGGAAGCATGATTGGTCCCAAAGATATCAACATATCATCCACATATAGACATATGAAAACAGAACCAAATTCATCAAATTTGGAATAAACACAAGCATCCGAATCATTTACCAAAAAACCATTTGAAGTAATAGTTTGATGAAATTGATCATACCATTGTTTTGGTGCTTGTTTTAAACCATACAAAGATCTAATAAGCTTGCATACCTTGTCCTCTTGACCAGGAACCTCACATCCTTTAGGTTGCTTCATATAGATCTCCTCATTTAATTCACCATTCAAAAACATAGTTTTCACATCCATTTAATGCACAATTAAATCATAAATAGATGCAAGTGCAATTAATGCTCTAATGGTGGCTACCTTGGTCACATGAGAATAAGTATCAAAGAAGTTTAAACCTTGTTTTTGACGATGCCCTCCAACTACAAGTCTAGCCTTATACTTGTCTAAAGACCCATCAGACTTGCATTTCTTTGTAAAGATCCACCTACTGCTCAGGCTCTTACAACCTCTAGGATGATCTGACAAAATCCAAGTATTATTACTCATAATAGATTCTATTTCACTGTTAATAGCCTCTAACCAAAAACTTGAGTCTACCGATCTCATGGCCTCAACATATGTTCCCGGGTTCTCTTCTAATACAAATGCATTGATATCTTGCTCATCTAAGCACTATTTCTCAGCTAGAAAGGTAATAATAAAGTCAGGTTCGAAACTGGACTTAGTTCTAGCTCTCTTACTCCTTCTAGGTTTTAAGGTCTCACTAGATGATGCAATGTCATGATGCAAAGTAGAAGAAGATGCAGCAGGCAAGCATGATTGTAAATAACTTTCATTAGAAAAACATGCTAAAAAAATTCAACATCTCTTGACTCTCTAATAAGACCAAAACTAGATGCATCCTTAAGAATGAGTCTATATGCAGCACTGTTAGACGCATAACTAATAAAAATACCATCTATAGTCTTAGGTCCAATCTTACTCCTTTGAAAGTCAGGAAGTCATATCCTCCCCAAACACCCCTACACTTTGAGGTAACCCAAATTTGACTTAAAGCCTTTTCACAATTCATATATAGGGAGTCTTATCTAACTTCTTATGGGGAACTCGGTTAAGAACATAACAAGCAGAAAGGATAGCCTCACCCCACATATTAGTAGGCATACCTGAACTAATAAGCATTGCATTCATCATATCTTTAAGAATTTTATTTTTCCGCTCAACTATTCCATTATGTTTTGGGGTATAAGGAGTTGTAACCTCATGAATAATCCCATTAGACTCACAAAATTTCTTAAGGGAAATTCCATCATATTCTCCACTCCTATCTGATCTCACCCTTTTAATTTTAAGGTCCAATTGGTTCTCTACTTCGGCTTTATAGATTAGAAAATTCTCTTCAGCCTCATCCTTAGAACTCAATAAATAAGCCTTAGTATAACATGAAAAGTCATCAACAAAAGCAATGTAATATTTCTTTCCTCCCCTACTCATGGATTTATTAAAGTCACCTAAGTCACTATGGCTAACTCTAATAAAGTACAGGAACGGGACACAATTTTGTTAAATGCTTTTTTAGGGTGCTTAGCTTCTACACACACTTCACATTTATCAAAAGAAGTATTGCTAAAGTCGGGAATAAGACTAAGTTGTTTTAGCCTTTTAATAGATGCAACGTTCACATGACCTAGTCTAGAATGCCATATAGAAACAGACTCAACAATATAAACAGAAGCAATAAAGTTCTTATGATCAATAACAACATCCAAAACAAACAGCATCACAAAAGCCTTTACCCATAAAAACACCATTTCTGGTCAATACAAGTTTATCAGATTCAAAAGCTAACTTAATCCCAGCTTTGTTTAAAAGAGAACCAGAAATGAGATTTCTGCGGATGTCAGGAACATGCAAAACATTCTGCAAAGCAATGATTTTCCTGGATGATAATTTTAGGAAAACCTTTCCTTGGCCTAAAACACTCACGGTGCTTGAGTTGCTCATGAAGACGCATCCTGATTCTGGAACTTTGCTGTAGTCCTGGAACATTTCCTTGTTGGCACAGATATGACGGGTTGCACCAGTATCCACGATCCATTCAGAAACATTGCTTACCAGATTGACCTCGGACACCACAGCAGCAATGATATCATCTTCAGCAAGGTTGAGCTTTGCTGTCTTTGGCTTTGTTTGGAGCTTCCTTCCTTTGACGACAATCCTTGGCAGCATGCCCATACTTATCACACACAAAGTAACTTCCCTTAAATTTAGCTTTTCCCTTGAAGTGGTTGTAATTCTGCCTTGTACCATGGAACTGATTCTGACCCTTATCTTTTGGTCCTTTACCTGCAACAACCTTATTTTCCACAAGATTAGCACAAGAGGAAGAATGATCAACTGATTTTCCTTTGATTTGGATATGGTTCTACTCCTTAATCTTAATGTGGGAAACTCAATCCTGAAGGGTAAAGTCTTTCTGCCTATGTTTTAAGGAATGAACAACAGTCTCCCAGGAAGAAGCTAAGGCAATTTTTCGAGTAAACAATTGGCTTGGAAAAGGTCAGGAATTGCCATACCCTCAGCGACAATATCAGTGTATAAATGTTCATACTCGTGAACTTGATCAAGCACAAGTTTATCATCAGACATCGAAAACTTCAACCAACGACTCCATGCATATTTCTTAGTCCCAAAATCATCAGTCCCATACTTAGCATTCAAACCATCCCAAATATCCTTAGCATTTTTTGACTTACTATAAATCATATAAAGGGTAGCAGTCATATAATGCAGTAACATCCCACAACAAGTCTTATTATCTTTCAAAAAATCCCTAACAGAATTCTCAGGAGCAGCATCATAGACAAGCAATAATCAACACCAATCTGACCCAAGAAAAATTCCATCTTATCAAACCACATTCTATAATTTTTCCCATCAAACCGTTCTAACTTAGACATATCAGGGACAAAGGGATTGGTAAGAGGGACAACATTAAAAATATGCACATTATCATAAGGAATTTCACCAGCCATATTTCTGAAAAACAGATAAAAATCGAAAATTCAATTCTAGAATGTAGGAACGAAAACTGGAAACAATTAAATCTAACTTATCTGATAACAGTGGCGTGAAAAAAATCACTGCCCTAAAGTTGATATTACCCTGTAACAACACACGGACTCGTAGCAATCAACCTCCAGGGTTACACGATTTCTGCGTTTCTAGTGTTGATGGAAAAACATATTGAGAACGCTCTTGAATATTGCCCAGAATTTGAGAGAAGAAAGAAAGTAGAGAAGAAAGTGTTTCGTATTATTTTGTGTGTCCAATGAAACAATAAACCTCGGAATTTATAGAGAGAAAAAAACCAGAAGGAGGCTGAAAACATGGATAAAAACGGTCACTTAATGGGAAGAATAATGGCAGCAGTTATGGCATGAAATCAGGGAAAACAGACACATTAAAGGAAAAATTAAGGGAAAAAAGGTAACTTAATACTGGATTAAAACGGTCATAAATTTGACAGAATATTGACCCAAAAAGTTAAGTTTATCCCCAAAGCCCATGGCCCAAGGTCCAAGGCCCGGGCGACACGTGGTAACTCAACTCACCTTATACCCACCAAAAGTCTCATTGCTACACAACTCAAAGGGTAGAGGAAGAATAATGGTTATAAACTTTTACACTCTCTTTTATCTTTTCAATGTGGGACAAGAGACTCTTCACATTCTTTTGAAGCAAACTTTTGAGTTTCTATATAATCCTCTTATAAACTCCAACAAACCACTCCAAAACCCACCCTAAACCCGAGCACAACCCCGCAAACCAGCACCAAATCCAACAACAATCACCAAAAGGAAAGGGTTGAGTCGTGTTTCTTTGGGCTATGTGGCGACCAGGGTTTCATGCTGGCGGTGGTTGTGGTGGCGGACAATAAGGCAATGGTGGTGGTTGATTGCTAGTCGTATGAGGAGGTGATGGTGGTTTGAGCCTTAATTTGCTAGAGGAGATAAAAGTTTATGATTTGGGGTATAATGAGGGAATTAAGTCAAAGAGATTAGTTATAATTATTGTCCAAATTTGTCTCAGCACCCAATTGATGAAATAAAACACTTGAGTACACATTTGGTGAAAAACACCAAAATTTGGAGCTCAACTTTATGCTTAACTCTACAATTTAAGGTATTATAATTTAGATGAAAGAATCTATTTTTTTATGTATAAATGAACATCCAATTTATAATAAAGGAACATATAGTAAAAGAATCCACAATAATGATATGACAAGATCATACAAGTATAATAAAAAGAATATTATCTAATAGCATTTAGATATGATGCTCCCCAATATAAGTTTTAGGCATTGAATAAAATGATTTCTTTCTAGGTAAAAGATTAATTTTTTTAAGAAAGGCAAAATATTAATCAAGCTACTATTTGCTTTCTCTGTTCTAAATAATTCATTAGCTTTATTTTGACACTAATTAATCATAAGGCTTTCTAAAAAATCCCAATTGTTTCTATCTTTGAAATATGGCGCAAAGTTGTAGGTGCACAAGAGAGCATGATGCTCTATGTGCACCTGTTTATAATGATGAAGTTTTATTAAGTATTGCATAAAATTTGTCTCCCCTCAAATAAATTAAAAAAAAACCATAAAGTTTGTTAAATACAAACTGTGGCAGTTAGTAAGTTTCCTGTGTTTTGCGGCAGTGGGAAACTACTCAATATCTCCTCATATCTTTGCCTTGCGTGGAGTAAATCAAACTTTTAAAAATAAATTAATCTACTATTATTTATAATTTTGACTAAACTTTCACAATATTATTAACACTATACTGGATTAATTGATATCATTCACTTTGCAAATAATAATACTAATAATGGTTGATTGTGAATTTCGAGATGATTTGAATTGTCATTTTATAGCTTCTAATGACATTAATAATGACGGAGATATATTAGAATGGAATTGAGTCAATTGACATAGAAGGAGAATGTATTTTTATATTATTTCATTGCTCTAATTTTTCCTAACTAACCATTAAAAAGAAATTTGCTCTAATTTTTCCTAACTAACCATTAAAAAGAAATGTAGGTAGTTGAATAATTAACACAATTTGTGGACTAGGAAACTATTTTTAACAAATTAAATTTTAGAGTAAATTTCACGAATACAAGTAACATCATAAAAAGAACATGAATATATATATATATATATATATATATATATATATATTATATTATTATATAATATATAATATATATATATATATATATATATATATATATGAGAAAGCTATTTAGGTGAGAAATGAGAATGGATATGGACCATTAGATCTAACCAAATTCAGCGATTGAGATCTAATCTTTAGTAAACCTGTTTTATCATCTTCACGCACTTTTCTAAGCTTCTCCCACCATCTTTTCACCGGCCACCATCTTTTCTCTCTTCTACACAAGAACAATTTTTTGGTTTCTATACAATCAATGAATCTGAATAAACGAATCGATCAAATGCAAACAGAGCATCTTTAGTTTTCTTACTTGTTCAGAGATCAGAATTAGTGATCGAGGAACTCATTCAATATATATTGCAGAAGAAGGTTAGTATTTAGAAATCTTTTCTAATTTGTTTTTAGAATTTTGATTCAAATTTTACATCTGAATTCCAAAATTCATTTGAGTAAGCAATACAAAATATAAGAATTTATGTCATTACAAACTGGATTTGCTACAAAATTACTGTGATTATATTAATTAATCGACTGAATGTGGTCGATTATTCTGCTGCTCAGTAGATTGGTCAAGTGATTAGAGTTGCAGGAAATCTTGTTCAGCTTATAAATTACATATTAGAGTTACAACTTTTGTTTAGAATCATAGGTGGCATTAATTAGAGTTACACCATCTCTTCTTTAGAATTATAGGAAATGGTAGTTTAGTTAGGGGAATAGTTGTTTAGAGTTATGAAAAATAGTAATTAAAGTTACAACAATACTTCTTTAGAGTTATAAGAATTAGTAATTAGAGTTACAACAAGCTATGTATAGTGTTATAAGAATTAGTAATTAGAATTATGAAAACACTTCTTTAGAGGTATTATGAAATAAAATTAGAGTTAAAGGCAATAGTTGTTTAGAGTTATATGCAATAGTAATTAAACATTTGCTTGTTTAGAGTTATAGGAAGTACTAATTAGAGTTATAGCAATATTTGTATAGAGTTGTAGGAAATAACAATTAGAGTTAGCATTTTAGAATGTTTATTTAGAGTTGTAACATTACTTGTTTAGAGTTATGTCAACTTGTTTAGAGTTATAACATTGCTTGTTTAAATTTATGTCAACTCTTTTTTAGAGTTATATGAACTAGTCATTTTAGTTATATCAATATTTCCTTAGAGTTGTAGGAACTAGAAAGTAGTAGCTAGAGTTATAGCAACATTTGTTTAAAGTTATAGAAAGTAATATTTAGAGTTATGTCCACACTTTATTAGGTCTATAAATGCTCGTTTAGAGTTATAGGGTGTACTACTTAAAGTTATAGTAATATTTTTAAGAAAAATATAGGAAGTAGTAATTAGAGTTAGCATTTTAGAAATATTTGTTTTAGCATTATTTGTTTAGAGCTATAGAAACTAGTCCAAGTTATACCAATTCTTGAACTTGTAGGAAGCTGTAGTTAGAGGTATGTGCATGCACCACCAACAGTCAAGTATAGTTTTCCTATGTGCATGAGAATATGTGGGTAGTTAGAGTGAACTTGTTACGGCAATAATGTTGATGTATCTGAAAAGAATGTGTTGATTATCTTCTGTTTTGTTTATGCATACATATAGAAATATCTAAGTCTGTATTTTGTACGGAACTTGCAAATCAAGGCAACATGACCATTTAGCTATGAGCAAACTTGTTTCTAATTTGACTAGGGGAGCAATGCATTAGGTATGAAGTAAGAGTTATTATAGTTGTGGTAAGTGTCAATTACAGATTTAGAGTTATGGCATTCTGTCGTTAGAGTTATAGAAGGTGTGAGTTAGAGTTATGGAAACATGTCATTAGAGTTCCAAAAGGTATTTATTAGTGTTATACCAATGTGTCACTAGAGGTATGTCAACATATCATTACTTTATGAGTTATGCCGATTTACTTGACTCAAGGGTGTTTGCTTGCACTAGTAGAATATTTGTAATTACGTTTGAAACAAGATAGCCTGCTAGCTCAACTGGTAGAGTATTGTGTGTGCAAATACACAAAAATGTGGGTTCGACTCCCACACAGGCTCCTATTACTAGATAAGCTTCAAGCACTTCTTGTTTACATGGTCTTGTTATGCTTTTAGGATGTGATTTTGCTCTTTAGCCGGCATGACCTAACAAAAACAAGAAAAAAAAATAACACTAGTTTGCATCACATTAGTCACAATTTTCAACTATAGTTTTAGTCTACATGATTGTTGTTGTGTTGAATTCTTCTCCTTTATATTTAGGGTTCTTACTAACATGTTATTTCATAACCTATGTGGGAATCGAACCCATATCTTGTGCATAGCGCAATGCTCTGACATTTGAGCTAATAGGTTTTAAAGTAATAGTCAAATCTTTTTATGGATACTTAGCTATCATCACCCAGCAACCTCTTTAATTTTTCTACATAATCTACCTTGCATTATATATGCTGAAAGTATTCAAAAGTTTCCTACCTTTGATATCCAAGGGCTAAGATTAAAGGTCTTCCTTGAATCACCCGATATCCACTCTTAGAGAGTAGTAGTTCTTTCATCTCCTTGTAACTCTTAGAGGGCACCTGATGCGCTCTGTGCCATAAAAAATCCAATACCAGTGCCAAAATTAACATCATGTGGGTGGTAATGCTTTGAAAGCATGATGAATATCAGCTTGAATCTTGGTGTACTGGTGGGGCTGTCCTGAGCATGTGAGCAAGAGCACCAACTTCAGCATGTTGATACTTCTGGGCCAATGAGAATGCATAATTAAATTCCGATCCTTTCTCTGTCTCAAGATTGTTAATTATACTAACACACAAAGAAGCATGTCGTTTAAACACCAAAGATAACATATAACACAAATAGACAAATTGCTTGTAATTCTAGGAATTAATAAATCATTGAACAAACTGCAAATTGCAAGGAAGTCCTTGATGTGTTAGATTGACAAGCCTAGAGGGCTTCTTTAGCCGATGCCTTTTTAGTTGAAGTTAAAGCAAATCTCAACATTATAATCTGAAGGTATTCAAGTATAGTCACATTCTATATCGGTATCCTATAATTAGGTATGGATTATGAATGTTCAATCTTTGTCAGAATGAGGAGCTCTCCTTCTGGTAGGCATACATGAACCAACTCAGCGCCACAGGTTATACTCTTAAGAAACATGCTCCTTAAAATCAAACCAGCACTCTTACTCTCTTAGAGCTTCTTTACTAACAAAAGATCGTTGAAGGACGATTATCCAACTATTCCTTACCTTGCAAGAGAAAGGAACTAACCTAGCAACCGATTTTCATCCTAATACTTGTACTGCAAAAATTACAGACTGTATGAGCAAGTCAATGGAAAAATGATTGGTTGATAAGCTGAAATTATTAAAATATTCCATGAGAATGAAGCACATGAGAAACTTTACAAAATGAGGTTCACTTAAACATACATAAAACACAAGATAACTAGAGCTTATTTACACTCCCAAAGTGAAAAGCTAATAGAAAAAATTAACAATCACATATTTAGCCTGGCAGCAAACATTAACAACATGTCAAATCAAAAGATACCTTGTTAGTGTTGTTGTTAATGTATCTTTTGATTTGCCAACTAATAATAAGAGCACGTATCATCTTATAATTGGTCTAGTGGCTGAAAATTAAAGACGAGATGACTTTAAAATTGAACTTGTGGATAGGCATACTTGAGATAAGTGTAACATATGTAACCACAAATTCGAGATTACTAAAAGAAATTAAAACTTGAATTGATATGAAAAGATAACTTATTAATTACGTTTGAAATTCATGATGTTACTTTATCGTTTTGCAATTTGATCGCACAAAGTTAGTAGTAGAAGGCCATCACGTATCATCTTATAATTGGTCTAGTGGGTGAAAAGACGAAATAATGACTTTCAAATTGAACATGTAGATAGGCCCACTTAAGATAAGTGTAATATATGTACCCACAAATTTGAAATTCCTAAAAGAAATTAAACCTTGAATTGATATGAAAAGATAATTTATTAATTAAGTTAAATTCATGATGTTACTTTATCCTTTTGCAATTTGATGGCACAAAGTTAGTAGTAGAAGGCCACCCTTCTATATTTTGTATTTATTTATTTGTTTGATATATAGAAGCCAGATCAAGGGTTTAGAAATATTTTTTTTTTTAACTTGATTGGTTATTGAGATAAATTTAGCAAGCTGATCATTTTATTTATTGAAACGAATTTAGTAAAATTTCACGTAAATATTTCTATTCTAATGTATATTTATAAATAATGATAGATGGTCAAATAAGAGTGTATGAGTAATGTAAAAATCCAAACATTATTACTACTATCAAACGGAGGAGATATACAGTGACATTATTAAAAAAGGGCCATACACTCAACCCAATCTATCAAAGAAAAATTCTAATGCCAAAGCCAATATGGCACTCCTAGTCTCAACATTGACTGAAAGTAAGGTTGTAGTAGATACTATTAAAATGATCCTCCCATCTTGTGCCAATCCTAATAAAAGTTGTGGAGTAATTTGTTTATTAATTTCTAAAGTCAAGCGTGATATGTTGTTTACAGTTTTTTAGTGTCATATTTAGGCTTTATATTCTACTACTAGTTTGGGTAAGTACGTATTCAATATTAGCTGATTAGTTGATTGTGTTTGATTGCATGTTCTATGATGATCCCTATTCCCTATTTCATGTTAGTAACAGCCAACAAGTTTTGTACATGGGAGTTAGCTATTGGAGTTGAAATTCATTTTATTTCTATCAAATTTTGTATTCTTCTTAATTTCATAAGTTTGAAACTTTGGATTAATGATATTTGAGTAAGGGGGCTTAGCTAGCAAAGGGTTTTCGCGTATTTTTTTTGAGGGGAACTTGCATATTAATTATTTTGAGTTAAATACTCCCGAGACCTCAAGTACATAAACTAAAGTTTTAACCACTAGGCTAAGTTGTATTTGGTGTTATTATTATTTAGAAGTATTATATTAATAAATGAAATTTTTTCTTACCCGGGGCATAGCCCGGGCCTAATAACTACTCCCTCCGTTTCAAAATATAAGTCGTTTAAGGTTTTTGCACATAGATTAAGAATTTAGTTAATTTTAGTTAGATTTGCATGGGTAATAAGAATTGACATTAAATATTGTATTGATAATACAAAATAACCTATAAGCTTATCTTGATAATATAAAGTTGCATTTAATCTTACATTGGTATTGTAGAATGCCTTATATTTTGAAACAAATTCTTTTAGCTAAAATGCCTTATAATTTGAAACTGAGGGAGTAGTTTATTATAATAAAGTGGAAGTTTGGGGTGTTACATCGTATGAAAAAACAATATTTTATAATATATTAAAAGACGTTCCCATCAAAGAAACAATGCCACATGTCAGTCTTCTCAAGCTTCTAATACACATGTTCATAATCTCATTAAAAAAAATACTAACCATGTGTAATTACTAGGATTCGAACACAAGAACTTTGAAACGAAATGTACGTGTTTAACCACTATCCACCAATTTTAATGCTTAATATTTCAAAGTAGAACATAATAAAGTCTTATAATTATATGTAATTATAAGGACATAGACAAACTTTTTGATCACTAACACTTTTATCAAATAATAACATTCTTTTACTCTAATTGGACTAGAATTGTTATTTTTATCCCCAACTCCTTACAAGTTTTTTTAAAACAACTCATCATCTCATCATACCATAATGTCCATTTTTCAATTTTGCATTAAACAAAATATTAAGAAAAGGTAATAAAATCAATTATGAAATTTATATATAATACTATATGTGATAATTGTAACTGACCCGGGACATCGTTCAGGCCAAAATTCTATGTTATTATAATAAAGTGGAATTTTGGGGTGTTACATCATATGCAAAAACAATATTTTATCTTATAGTATAGTATAGTATAGATAGATAGATTTCATATATTTATAATATTCTCAGTTATGGAAATGTATTTTTCATATTAATCCTAACTTAAATTTGATGAATTAATAAGCTAGTAATACGAGTCACGTAATTCATGTTTCATAGTAGTAACCAATAAGAGTAAGAATTGTATCCACAAATTTGGCAATAATAGAAGATATTATTGTACCTTTGATTGATAAGAGAAGACAACTATGTTTCCTATGTACTTATTTGTTTGTTGACAGGCCAAATCACTGGGTCAGATTCGAGATTCAATTTTATGCTTGATATTATATATATTTTTAAAATACAAATTATTAAAATAGACGGTTTAATTTTAACATAAAACTAGTATTTTGGTCCGAGCGATGTCCCGAGTCAGTTACAATTATCAAATATGTTATTATTTATAAAAAATTTCATAATTAATTTTATTAGTTTTTCGAAATTTTTCATCTAGTGCAAAATTGGATGATAGATGTTATGTTATGATACATTGTTTTTTTAAATAACAACAACAACAACAATAATTAATATAATAATAATAATAATAATAAATTTTTAAGGAATTGGGGATAAAAATAACAATTTCAATAAAATTATAAGACTTTTTTTTTTTTTTTAATATTAAACAGTGAAATTGTAGTTGATTGATGGTTAAACTCTCACATATCATTTCAAAGGTCATGGATTCGATTCTCAATAGCTACATATATTGTTAATATTTCTAATGATATCATAAACATATGACACATATTTTGGAGAGTGTCACATTGCACCATACCTTTGCTAGGAACGCCTAAGAGTCACGTAATTTACGTTTCATTGTAGTAACCAAAATGTGTAAGAATTGTATCCACAAATTTGGCAATAATAGAAGATATTAGTGCAAAATTAGAAAATAGATGTTATGGCATGATAAGTTGCTAGGGATAAAAATAAAAATTTAAATAGAATTATAAGACTTAAACATTGAAATTGTAGTGGATTGATGGTTAAACTCTTATACACATTGTTAATATTTTTAATGAGTTCATAAACATGTGGCACATATGTTGGAGAGTGCCACATGGCACCATTACTTTGCTAGGAACGCCTTTTAATATATATATATATATATATATATATATATATATATATATAGTCAGGATCCGGTGAGAATTAGAAGTTATGTGAGAATAGAAAAATATGTGAGAATAAATTACAATCCTTAGATCACACACGTACATCAGATCTTCACTACATATACATCATCGGTACACTACAAATACATTAACTCTCATATATATATACATCATACTTATTAGAAATTTCAAATACCCGATTAAGCAACATGAACACAACACTTCTGCATAAATTCATGATATATGCCTAAATCTGAATCAAATCAGATTCATTCTAGTAAAGAAGAAAAACTCCATTTAGAGCATTGCATACTGTGCCATTTTTTGTAAGCACATTGTCATACTTCTATAAGTACATTGTCATGTTTCTATAAGTACATCAAGTGACTAATGTAAGTACATTGACTCGGAATATTTCAATAATTGTTCAAGAAACAACCCAAAAAAATCATTATCTTAATAAAGTTCAATGTCAGTAACATTATTGTTAATTAAATGAAGTTCCATGATTTTGTTGGATAGTTTTAGCAATTAAATGCACATTGGAGGGAAAGAAGATAATTCAAAACTGTGTAGATGAATTGATAATCACAGGACTTGGATTAAAATTAGACAAACTTAAGGAGCAATACATTGAATATCTCCAAACCATGGATTTGCAGCACATACATAATAACATTAGTTAGTAGGCGCCAAGTAACTTCCTAATGATCTACATGAACCAAAAGTTTGAATTCATCAGAAAGAAAACCAGAATTTCACTGATTTCTGGTAAATTTAACACAATAAGATGCTTAAAATCTCACTACAAATTAAAAATCCTAACCTCTGTCTCCTCCTTGAGTCCTCCAATCAATAGCAAATTAACAACGAATCGCGTTTGAGAAAAACAGAAAATTTGGTATTTTTAATTGATTAGAAGACAAAATCTCTACTGTTAATTGGTTTTAAAATGCACAGCTTCAAAATCCAAAAAATAAAAAGCATTTTAGTGGAGAACTTTCAGAAAAAAAAAGCATCTCAGTGGAGCACCTTCAATGGAGCTTCAAGAAAATCATGAGCTTTGATGGAGCTTCAATGGTGCGATGATGAAGCTAGATTCTCGTCAGACCTTCAAGCTTTAAGTTTCGGAAATTTTGCAGCTTCAATGGAGATCAAACAAAGATTAACAGTTTCGATGTTTGGTCGCCGATGGAGGTCGCCGATGGAGGATTGTTGCAAATTGTAAATTTGTCGAGGAAATAGGTCCGTTAAAGGAAAAGGATGGATCAGTTTAATGATATGGGTGGAATATGAGTCGTTAGATTCAAATAATCTAATGGTTCAGGTTCATTCTCATATATATTTTTGTTCTCACATAACATATGTGTTCTCATATGAGCCTATATATATATATATATATATATATATATATATATATATATATATATATATATATATATATATATATATATATATTGTATAGATTAGACGAACTCAAGGCTACATTTTGCTATCAAGCCCATTACATCTTACTTTAACCCAACACTATTCATACACATTTTGCACCATCCTAGTCATCTTTTCTTACTTTGTTACCCTTTGAATCTCGAACTACAACAAAAAATTTCTTTCTTAAATCTGACAGTCTTAGCAAATGGATTAAACTAGTCACTAAATAGATTAAACCAATCACTAAATAAATTAATGAATGTGATTACTAAATGGATTAAACTGATCACTAAATAGATTCAACTAGTCAATATACTCATAAAGGTGATCCATTCTCTTTTAATTAATATTGGGATTGGACTGAGCCTAATTTTAAATTAAATTTTGGCAGTTTCTTACAAGACCAACTGTTCTTAAAATATATATCGAGAAGATTTCAGCAAAATTTTACGTGAATATATTATATTTATGTTTATGAATAAATCTCATGATAGATCGTTAAATAAAAGTGTATGAATAGTGTAAAAATCCAAACATTACTATTAATATCAAATGGAGGAGGTATATGTGACGTCATGAAAGGCCAGAAACTTGACTCGGTCTATGAAAAAATTCCATAGCTCAAGCCAATATGACACGAGTTCATTCATTTGCTCATTTGCTCATTTGCTCATTTGAAACTCTCATTTTTAGTACATTTTTTTTATTTGCTCATTTGAAACTTTCATTTGTTCATTTGGAACTATCATTTTTAGTACATTTTGTTCATTTGCGCGATTCCAAATGAGAAATGAGCAAAAAAAAAGTAGTCTTGGGTGTTCTATGCTCACGGTACACCCGGGTGTATGATAAAATTTCTCAATATGGCACTCGCGGTCTCAACATTGAGTGAAAGTAAGGTTGTAGTAGATATCAAAATGATCCTCCCATCCTTGCCAAAAGAAAAAGAGTGGTGGCTAGAAACTCTTTACAAATACGAAGGGTTTTGGTTTGATAAATTTCGTGTCAAGACCCTACGTTTCATTTAAAACAAAAGGGAGGAAGCATATATACTACCTCCATTTCAAAATGCATGCAACATTTGTTTTTTCACGTATTCCAACACACTTCTTTGAACATTAATATCTCTAATTGCGTATAAGTAATAATTAAAAATTTGACATTTGGAATCCTCTCATTGAGTCGAATGTAACAAGATCCTGCTTGACTATGATTTATCTTACACAATGGTGAGAGAAATATTGTCAAAATTGGTTGATGTATTACCCACATTATACCCAATAGGAGTGTTGTACCTACTTGAGTTGCCAATGCTATAATAAGGTCCCAATACACGACCGTAAAACCGATACCATTTGTCCGGGGAAGTACGGATATAGCAAAAGTAGTGCCCTGAAGTGGACCAATGTCCAACATGCACAACAATGGCAAATAATTCGTATTTCAAATTTTCCTACAAAGAATTCAAAGATACAATCAATACAGGTTACATCTTTCATTCTTTCTTACAGAACTTCACTCAAAGTCCCCTTACCCCAAAAATCGATATACAATTGATCAAATAAACATAGTGAAATTAGAGTAAGAAGGAAAAAAAATTGCTTTTATGAGAGAATGAAGGCACTGATACCAAAGTACTAGAAAAAGGTATTAAAAAAATAAAGGGCTTACTACATTCTCCCTTTCCTAATAGTGTTTATCATTCAAAGTTCCAACATTTTCGGCAATCCTATCCATAGGGAATGCCCCCCCCCCCTCTTATTTTCATGGAAATAGAGGTTATAGAGGCTACAATCCAAATTCCAAGGCCCCTATAAATCTAATCCCACCAAACCGGACAACGTTTGGTTGAAGTTAGGAAGTATAGCTTCCCTTGAATTTGCATTGCTCATGAAAATTTCATTTTCTAGGAAGTAAATTTTTTTGTTTGGTTGAACATGGGAAATTCTATTTCCCTTGAGAATTTCCACTTACCTAGGGGTGCATCGACAAATAAACAATTTGAACTAGTAATGGAGGGAGAAAATGAGTAAGTGATAAACAATTGAAAAACTAAACAATATTTTTTTCTCCAAATTAAAGAACTAAGCATCAAGAAATAATTACCCAAAACAAAACAAAATGTGAGAAACTCAGAACTAAAAATTGGAATGAGAAATGACGATCAAACGATTCAGTTTTTAATTCATCTTCAACCTCCACTGCAAATATTGAATATGAAATTACTTCCTTTATGTTGCAGTGCATGTTTTGTGAAATGGAGGTACTATTAATAATGACATGTATATAGTATAGTACATTAAATAATTAGTACCTCTGCAATCTAGGGGAAGAGCAATGTTTTTAACTGATAAAATTGCATACTGTTTTTCACATTTTCTATCTCTTTAATTATTTCGGTATTATTTGTTGGTTTATGAACAACCATAATTATGAAGCTTTTTTCTGTAAAATTGCAAGCTAAACCAAAATTATGTAAAGAAATAAATGATAGTAGGATGAGAAGAGAAAACTAAAATTGTGAATAAAGTATAGCAAAATGGGTGTCTATTTATAAAAAATGAAAAAGTATGAATTTCGGTGTTTTTTTTTTTTTTTTTAAAATTTAGTTTTTGAAATATTAACGTTACAAAAATTGTAACGTTAATAATAAGGATTTTTACTAGAATAATACAAACTTTTAGTCGTTCGCTCACAATAATACACACATTTTATTATTAGGTAATAATACAAACTTTTTTTTAAAAAAAATTCCCTAGTAGGTCAATACCGGTTATTAACTTGTTGCAGCAGGTCACTATGACACGGGTCATTATCTTATTGGTTGGTTTTTAAAAGTTTTATTTTAGTTTGAAAAACAAAAAAAAACCAAATTTTTTTTGGGTTTTTCTACGTTATGCCCTCCTATTTTTTCATTTTCTACGTTGTACCCCATCTTTTTGGAATTTCTACACTGTGCCCTTGTGTCATCTATTTTTAATACAAAATGCCATTGCCGTTAAGTGGATGTTATGTGTCCCGTTAGTGAAATTAATAATAATTAATTAATTGAATTAATAATAATTAATTGAATTAATTTGAGTAGCTGTTAAAAAAAACATGAGAGGGAAACTTTCCCATAAAAAAAACTAGGGTTTGACTCCCTTTTATTAACTTCTTTCCCCTGCCCCAAATCTTAATCTTTTTCCTTTTCTCTTTGAAGCTCCTCTCCATCATTAACAATGTCAACTGCAAATTCTTCCTCAGTTGCGGCCTTGGAATTGGGGTGGAGAATTAGGAATTTCTTCTAATAGTTTTGGAAGCCTTTCTGGAAGCTCTAACCCATTTATTTTCTTTTTCTTTTTGGTTCGAAAAAAATATAAAATTGACGGTAGGTGACACATTTAATGCCAAAGCTAACGTCCGTCATTAATAAGCCCTCATTAATGGCATTTCGTAATAAAAATAGATAACAGAAGGGCACAGTGTAGAAATTTCAAAAAGATGGGGTACAACGTAGAAAATGAAAAAATACGAGGGCATAACGTAGAAAAACCCAAATATTTTTTTCTTTCTTCTGTTGGTCCCCTCCACTCTTTTTCTCCCTACCCCACCTCACCTCTCTACTCTTCTCCCTTAACTGTTGCTATCTCTTCCTCCTGTCCTCCAGCCCCTCCTCAACCATGAACAAAATCCCAGTCCCTTACCCCACCCCGAAACCACTTCCCCAATACCTCCCCCACCCCATAATCATTTCCCCAACCCCTCCCCACTTGAAACCATCCTCTCTCTCCCTCCCTCACTATCTCGTGTCCCTCATATCTCCTAAACAGACTATTTTTCGCCGCCTCTTTATCGCCGCAGACTCTCCTCGTCTCAGTCGTTCTCCCCTCTGCCATCGCATTCCCGAATGTCGAAAATCCCTGGCCCAATTGGTTGAGCATGATTGGTTATTTTGTGGTGGGTCGAAGTTCGAGGAGGAACGGATGTGGTGGGTCGAATTTCGAGTCAAGGTGCTGAAATTGTGGTGGGTGTTGGGTGAAGGAGCTCAGTGAGTATTAATGGCGGTTGTGAAGGAAGAGGAATACGAGGCGGTTCTGGAGAATGTTGCTTTGTCGTCCGCCCTTGATGATGGTTGCTTATTTTTTGGTGGTTTCATGGTCTCTTTTTTGGACTCCACTATCTCTCTCTTTCGCATCGCCAATTTCGCCTCTGCAACAATTTCAGGGCTTCCTGAGTGAATTTCCCCCTATGATTTCGTCTCTTCCATTCTCTCTAAGGTTCGAACTTGGGGACGCCATGGTTGGAATGAACCGAAGAGATGAAAGAATAAAGAGATAAGGTTCGAATTAGGGACGTCATTGATGAACTTTTTGCTTGGATTCTTGTGAGATTTCTAAGGTAAGGTAGGGAATGGGAGATTTTTGGGACTGGAGGAGAGAAGGCATAGGTTTTGGTGTGGATTTGGGAGAAGGGGAAAGTTTGGATGGGGGGAGACAGACTGGGGGTGATTTCGATGGCGGCAGTGGGGTGGAGGAGACGGACTAGGGGTGATTTCAGTGGTGGCAGTGGGTTTTGTGGTGCTGACGGTGGTGGCAGGGTGTTTCTTCGAGTTTGGTGGAGGAGTTCAGTTCGGGGGGGGGGGAGATTCAAGGCTGGGAGTGTTGGAGATATGGTGGAGGAGTGGCAAAATTTTTTTACCGATTTTGTAGGTTATAGGTCATATTGACCTACTATAGGAATTTTGATGTAATGTTTTTATTATTACATATAATCAAAAGTTTGTATTATTACGAGCAAATGTCAAAAGTTTGTATTATTTTAGTTAAAAAATTCTAATAACAAAAGCAATCAGAATGAAACAAGTGACGTGCTACAAGTGATATGCTGTCAATGGGCATGCTAAAATTCTAAGGCGTGTAAAGGAGTTCTACCAGCTTGCTTTTTCCTTGTGCAGCATAAGATAATTCCATAAAAGTGTATAATGATATCTGATATATATAGGATTTTTGGAACTTTTAACCTATGCCTTGAAGCATATGTTAGAAAATTCCATAAAAGTGTATTAATAGTGTAAAAATCCAAACATGGCCATTAACATCAAAGAGAGAAGGTATACAATGGCATTATTAAAAGGCCATAAACTCAAGCCAATCTATCAAAAAAAAATCCATAGTTGAAGCCAATATCAATATGGCACTCCCAGTCTCAACATTGAGTGAAAGTATAAGGTTGTAGTAGATATCGAAAGGATCCTCCCATCCTTGCCAAAAGAAAAAGGGTGTGGCTGAAAACTATTTACAAATACAAAGGATTTTGGTTCGATGAACCACTTCTTCAAGGAACCCTTATTACTCAAAAAACTTTCAAGGCTGCAACCAAATACTGTGGTCTTAGTCACCCTTCCTAAATCTGGCACCACATGGTTTGCTGCTCTTCTCTTCACCACCATGAACCGCGCTCGCTACTCTTATTCCTCACATCCATTACTCACCTCTAGCCCACATGATTGTGTTCCTGGGATCGAGTTTTACGCCTCAAAAAACCCTTCAAATCCAACAATGCCAACCACATTTCCCCTTGTTGCTGCACATATACCTTACCCTTTGTTGCCTGAATCCATCAAAAGCTCTAGTTGCCCTATTATTTACGTGTGCCGCAATCCTAATGATGTGTTTGTATCACTTTGGCACTTTGCAAATAAGCTAAGGCCCAAGGAACTTCAACCTTTAAACATTGAAGAGGCTTTTGATTTGTTTTGTAAAGGAGTTTCACCATTTGGTTCTTACTGGGATCATTTTTAGGATTTTGGAAAGCAAGCATAGAAATGCCAAACAAGGTTTTATTTGTAAGGTATGAAGATATGAAAAATCAACCTTTTACCCTTTTGAAGAAGTTGGCTGAATTTGTAGGGTATCCTTTTACGTTGGCTGAGGAAGAAAGTGTTGTGATTGAAAAAATTATTGATTTTTGTAGTTTTGAGAGTTTGACGAGTTTTGAAGTGAATCGAGTTGAAGTGGAGAGGAATACTTTACCGGGTGCAAACGTTCCAAATAATGTTTTTTTCAGGAAAGGAAAAGTAGGTGATCACAAGAATTACTTAACTGATGAAATGATGAAACGTCTAAGAGAAATTACTGAGATGAGGTTCAAAGAATCGGGATTATTAGAACTACATATATGGTAAATTAGTAACTGTGTCAAATTAAAGTCTCTATCGTAGAACAACAACTTTGGTTTTGGGTGCCAGGTCAATTCCTTAAATAAAACATGTAGTTTGGAAGAGTCCGCAAGATAGATAATAACTATCATGGTTAATGTACCTTTTTAATTACTTGCATCTTTTGTCTTGAGGGGGTGTTAAATTACTCCATCCATTTTCTTTTGTTTTGCGAAAGTTCAATATATTGTTCTTATTTTGAATCTTCCCACATATAGTAAAATTTATCTCCTTTGTTTCTTTTTAATTTACTCATTTTATTTGGAGGAAAATCAAAGAGGAAGTACAAAAGTATGAAAGAGAAACTGAAAAGGTAGAGGGAGAAACTAAAAAGTGAGTTAAAATATTAAAAAGTGGATGACATGAATGGGAAAAGAGGAGAAAGTAGATGTGATAGGTTACTAAAATTAGAAAAAGCAACAGCGTGTAGATTAAAAGAAATTGACCAAAAAGAAAGTGTGTAAATAAAAAAAAAACGAATGGAGTATGAATTAAATTTTCTATTAGTTTTAAGTTGCAATAATTGTGTTCACACTATTAAATAGTCATTTTCTATTTTTTTTACCCCCTCAAACCTTTGTCTCATTGGTTGCCTAACATAGAGTAACTCAAGGCAATTAAGAGTGTTTAGAAAATCCCGACTCGGCCAACTTGGCCCGTTGACCCACCGACGCGCAACTAAAAAAATAGTGTACTTTTAAAGAAACTTGAAAGTTAATGGGTCGGGTATCCGACCCGCTTTTTCCAGGTCAGGTAACACGCTGTCTAGTTTTGTGAACCGGGTACCCGGAACTCGGTATTTTTTTTCTAAACTTTATCCCTCGTTGGGCCTAGCCCATTCACACCCTCTACCCCTCCAGTACAATAGTATTTTTGCACTTAGGCTATGTTCAATTCACCTTATTTTTGCTTATTTCAGATCTAATCAAATCAGATCAGATCAGAAAAAATAAGTTCAGATTAGATTATATCAGTTCAGATCAGATTATGCTTATATTTAAAAACTCATTATTACTATTAAATATCTTTCATTACATATTAGTAAAAATTATAATAACTGTTTATTAATAAAGTACTCATTGAGACGAATCAAACAAGACCCCACGTGACTATATTTTTTCTTATATATTGAAAAAATCTAAAAGATTCTCTCTAGTTGTGATTTTGTGAATAGTATCAAGATTTTAAGTGAGAAATATAAAAAAAATACAAAAGGAGTATATTATTTACTAGTACATTTGTTCAAAAGGATTATTATTGTTGTTGTTGTACTTATTAATTATTAATATTGGTAATTATTATTAATCTTGTTGTTATCATTATAAATGTCATATCTTATTTTATTTTATATGAAAAAAAAAGAGTTGAGTCTGCCGACTTCTCAAGTGTGAATTTTTTTTCATGGGAAAGTGTGAACACATTGTATAAGCGCTCTTATAAATTAATGACTTGGGTTATATAATTATTTTTAGTAATAATTATTATTATTATGATTATAAATATTGTTTTTGTTCTCATAATAATGATAATAATTATTATTATTAATAATAATAAAAGTTGTATAAAAGTTGTAATGGAAATAAAATGATAATAATAGTAATACCATAAATAAGATCTTATAATGTATTGCATAATAATGAATTACAAAGTAATAATATAATAGTTATAATATATTTCATAAAAGATAAGATCTTGTAAATCAGATCAGATCACATCAGATTAGATCAGAAAATTTCAGGTGCACTAAACATAGCCTTAGTATTGATTTAGAGTTCCTCCGCCTCCCCCACAAGTCCATACGAGTCCATCAGATGGATTGATGGTAATAAATTTGTGGTTAAGGAAGAAGCAAGCAAAAACAGAGAAAGTGGAAGTTGTGGGGATGGATTGATGGTAAAAAAAATTAGGTAAGATTTTATAATTAGTTGCTTTCTCTTTATTAGAAAGCTAAGCGTATCACCTCTCATTTTACTGGATTATATTTGATCTCTACTAAATACACAAACTTTATTTTGAATTGTGACAGTTTGAGTGTAATATGCTTCGCCAAGGATCAAACCCATCATGAGAGGACTAAGTTATGTTAATGTGAGGTATCATTTTATGAGGAGTGACACGAGAATTAATGTGAAGAAGGTAGGAACTGCTGATAATCCTGCTGATATGTGCACCAAGGTGGTTTCACAGAGTACGTTTCAACATTATTGTTTCGACTTACTCAATTTTATGATTGTTAGTTGCCCTTGTGGGGTAGTTCTGGGGTCCATAGGGCCGGGATTACTGGTTGTCTTTTGGGACATATCTGTTTGTAGAGAGATTTTGGGCGTTATGAGCAATGCATCTCATTTCTGGTTTGTTGTGAGAGGATCAAGTCAAGGTGGAGATTTGTGAAAATATGCCTTGAATATGTTGTAATCGGGCTATCTACAAAATGACGACTCGTGGTAAGCGTCTCGACTCGCGGCCAAATGCCAGAGCTGACGGCGAGTCATGTTAAGCACCCTGTCTCGCCCCTGGCGCGGGGTTCTTTGACACGCATTAGGTGTTTCCAAATTAGATTAGCCGAATTAAATGCCTATTCAACCTAATATCATTTATTTGACAAAGTTAAAATATATAACATCTATAACTCTGTTTTTCCTCACACACATCAATAAAAATATTCTCTCTCTCTGCCCGCGGATGTAGCTAAATTGGTGAACCACGTAAATCTGTCGTCTGTTTTATTATTTTTACGTTCGATTATTTGTATTTTTCTCACGTTCTTTATAACCTCAGCTGCTATGCTGGCAAGGGTGATGAGAAGATTTTTCAACAAATGAAGATAATTTTGATTAATAGAATGTATAGTGTAATGCTCAATAGAATTACAGTGAAAGATAGAGAACATATTGATTAGGTGAGAAATATATAATGTATAGAGTTTTGTTCTCCTTTGCTGAACAGGCCAACCTAGCTGGGTTCTTGTTCTTTTATGTATTTATTGCAGAAAATTTTCCCATTTTCTTTTTGTAACTTTAATATTCTTATACAATTTTTTTTTATATAGGAAAACTACTTCTTACACATCTTGTAATGCTAACATGAATAGGATTTGTAGAAAAGTTGGAGACAGAAACTTCGTATACATCCCTAATTCTATTTATAGTAGGTTATCAATTAATTTAATATGCTACTGCAATAAAGATTTTTTTTAATTATTTGTTAACATTATTTTAATATAGAGTTGGAGAATATTATCATTGGACCTTATTTTAAACGGTTTTTTCACCAAGGCATTCTTGTGGTATTTCATAATTCATGGGGGTACCACTGTTGTTTCAAAAATACACCAGGGTTAATTAACCCGTTTAACCCTAATTAAACCCTCTAACCCTAACCATAACCCGTAACTCCATAACACCTAACCCCGATCCTAAACACTAACCCTGACCACCCAACCACCACATCCCCCCTCTACCCTCCCACCCCTTCCCTAGACCACCCCACCCCCACCCCCACACCCATCCCCGTAGTCCACCCTCCCCCACCCGCTGCCCCCCACCCCCGCTGCCCCCCCTTAGTACGCTAACCATCGTCGCTCTTTCCCCTGTTCGTTGCTTCTGCTTGCAGCTCTGCTGACGAGCTTCCTCTCTTCTCTATTATGCTGCTTTCTTTCTTCTCTCTCTTGCTCTGCCTCCTCTGCTTCGTGCCAGGCTGTTGCTAGCTCTGCTTCAATCACGCCTGCTATTTCAATCACGCCTGATTGCCTCCTCTACTTCAAGACCAACAACGAAGGTGCAGCGAGGGTGAAGAGTTTCGGCAGGGCAAGCAGAGAAGGCAGATGGGATTTTGTGGCGCTGAGAGGGAGGGGGTTGCGGGGCTGAGAAGGAGGGGGAATGGGGTTGCGGGGTAGGGAGAGGGAGGCTTTGAGGGTGGGGAAAGGGGGAGGGGCCTGCAGGGGTGTGGGAAGGGGTGGGAGGGTGGAAGAGGGTTGTGTTGGTTAGATTGTTAGGGTTAGGGTTTATGGTGGAGGTTAGGTGTTAGGGGGTTAGGGTTATGGTTTTGAGGTTAGGGTTAGAGGGCTTAATTAGGATTAGAGGGATTAATTAACCCTAATGACTCACAAAAACTTGACACCGTTAGTCATTAAGGGCATTTTGTGCATTTCACCCTCAAAATAAGGTTACCTGGTGCATTTTGGAAATAAAAGGGGTATCCCATGAATTTCGAAATACCACAAGAGTACGTGGTGAAAAAAACCATTTTTGAAATACTTCCCAACTACAAAAATATTATTATTTTTTAACATATATATATAAAGTTGTAATAGATTAATTATACTTAAGTATTTCATTGTAACTATTTTTTCATATATATATATATATGGGAAGGGAGGAGCTATGATGTCCCCGAATAAAGATACTATTTTACCCCTCTTTCCTTGCAAAATTACAAATTTACTTATAAATCAAGGGGGGCTTCAAACAAAAACACCGGAAATAAAATTATAACAATCACTCATAAGTCAACTAAAATTATAGAATTGCATAATTACATTATACAAATCACTTAAATGAAGAAACTTTACAAAAACTAAAAAAATTACTTACAAACTGCAACCAAATGACCAATACACTAAAACGTTAATACATACTCACAAAAATATTCACAAAAATTTGACTTGAAATTAAAGTTTCCACTTTCTTCACAATCTATGAATTAGTGTACTTAATTCAAAAATCAACAAAAAATTATTGTAGTCATAAATAAATTCAATAAAATTTCTGTTTGGTTCATAGAATTTAACTTTGAAAAGTTTTTTTTAAAAAAAGGACTGGTGAGAGACTTAAGTGATACAGACTAAACCAATCAAATTTTGCAACTAAAAACAATTATACTTCGTCTGTCTCAAATTTAACTTTTAATTATGTCGAAGAAAATCGAGTTTTTTTGTCTAAAAAAAATACTAGTATATAATACTATATATATAAATGAGTTAATGTGAGGATGGATATTATGGTGAGAAGTACGAAGAATTTTTGACCATTAGATCAGCAAAATCCAAGGTTAAACAAGATCCCACATTATTAATGGCAAACTCGTAATATAGCTAACTTCTTTCTTTTCTGCTTTTCAATATGACATGCCCAAAATCATACGTATATGCTTCCTTTCAATATATCTCCTCTCTCAAGTATCACCTTCCTCTCACTATCTGTCCTCTATACCTTGGAGCTCCAACAACAATGTCAGAGGAAGCTCAAACGACGAGGAGGGACGAAGCAAGTCGCTAGTGAAGAGGCCGAAGAAAACTGAAGAAGATGTTGCGAGAGTGGTTATGCAGTGGTGGTGGTGCGTGAGGAAAGAGAGAGAGTAGGGGAGAATTTACTCTCAGTTTAGACAATAATGGTGTTGCAACTTAATTTGATTTTCGTCTTTGAGAGATGTTTTTGATTTTAGATGAATTTAGCATGACTCTAATTAGTAATTGATATAACTCTAAAGAAATGTTCATATTACTCTAACTAGTAATTGATTTCTTTAACTCTAAAAAAATGTTCATATAACTCTAATTAGTAATTCCTATAACTCTAAAGAAATGTTCGCATAACTCTAATTAGTATTGTTGTAAATATAAAGATGATATGAATAGGAATAGGCTCGTCCTAGAGGGTGTGCAAAGAGCCCAATCGCACAGGGTCCCAATTTTAAAAGGGCCTAAAATTTAAATTTTTTAAAATTTCTTATGAAAAATGCTTATTTCTTCCTCATTGCGTGACAAAAAATCTACATTTTATAATGTGCTTATAAAATTTGTATATTATTACCTAATATATATGTCCAACCAATTAAAGTTTTTTTTTTAACAAGGCCTCTAAATTTTTCAAGACGGCCTTGAATAAGAATTCTCATGGCTATTTGCGCAA